>NW_022755335.1:591501-619113 GCF_011630105.1 Anneissia japonica | reverse complement strand
TATATATATAATGCATCGGATGCTTTTGAATACAATTCCTGTATGCTTATTAAATATACGAAAAAATAAATCAATTTTGTATTAATATAATCTCTAACCTTTCTCATCTAACTTAGCAAAAAGCTCAGAATTTTCTTCGTCTGCTTTTTCGATCTTTGTAAGTTTTTTCGACAGCATTCCAAGTATTCTGTTATGGGAATTTTTCCCTATACTTCCATGCTCCGTCGTGTTTCCCTCAATTTCAAATGGATTTCTTAGATCTTCAAATGGATTGTCCAAGTCTGCGTACTGACAGACAGTTGTTGACTGCACCTTACTTCCGTAGATGGTCTCTATCACCACATGACCGTCTTTTGGTAGCGCAGGCGGCGGGCAACACTCTAACTTTTTGGTTGAAATTAACATCATATTCTCTTTACACTCTACGTCACAGAATTTCAAAGACGCGATATCAGATTTTCGCCAACCAAAATTTTCACCTGAAATAGTAATCTTTGTCCCGCCGCCAGTGTGCGCTGTCCATGGGAAAACGTCTGTAATTCTAGGCTCCTTTAACACTGACCGACGTTTTTCCCAACTCTGAGCAAGTTTTGAATGGTCAAACGTTTTACGAAGCTTCACATGGATTTTACTTTTACGTACCTTTTCTTCTTCTTCTGAAACACTTTCAGTATTTGTGGTTTGAACGATAAGGTTATCGCCATATTCTTTTTTTTCATCTTTGCCAAGTTGATCTATCTGGAAAGGAGTACTGTTGCACCGACGCAGTGAAAACTGCCGATTATTATTCATTTGTTCCTTGTATTTTCGTGATATTTTCGGAGACATATGCTTTAGGAATGTGTCCAGTCTTCGTCCACTTGTTTGCTGTACCTCCATCATTTCCTCTCCATCAGTATGCTCAAGCATAATTGACGGTATTGCTTTTGAATAGCCTGTGACCCAGCAGTCAAATATCAGCTCTCCTCCGAGGCTTGGACGTTTCTTGTAAGGGCCTAGTGACATTCGTCTCTTATTACTTGAGTTACTGATGTCTTCCAAAGGAACGCAGACGGAGCCAATGACGTCTTCTTTGTCCTTTACCGTCAGAACTAATTGCTGATCCGATCTGATGATGCTACTATAGAGTTAAATAAACAATTTCAATGGTTAATTAGGCCTATAACATGTTTTCATGCTTATTGCGCAATCACTAAACAAGAGAAAATTACAGTAATTGTCGCGTGCTCATCTGATACTTAACTTAAGCTTGGTTATTACTCGTAGTGATGTATCGAATGGCCCAGAGGATACGGTCTGAGGCCTCTTCAGCCTATGCCAGATGGTGAATGGGAGCGAGGGAACAATTTCCCGAACACTTTTTTGTCTTAAAGGGTGTAAAAAGGGAGATGCCATCTCATAGGGAAAGCAACGCGACGGCGCGCGCACAGCGGATCTGCCCAGACTGCCACCGCCGATAATTAGCGGACGGTGACGTGTCGTCAAGCGCTCAGAAAGAGAGGAAGAGAGCAGTGGTGGATTCGTCGGCGACGTGGTACGACCATGTGTGCCCGGATTAAGAGGCCCACTAGGCGATTTTGGGCCCGTGGTTTGAAATAACTTACAAAATAGACTCTTCATTCCAGTCAGGGTTGCAATCCTTTATTTCTGATGTCTGGTACCGTTCATCGCCAATCCCGAAAACGACGGATGCTTTACATTTTCCTGATGAATAATCAGTATATCTCATCATTATTATTTATCATGTTCACATTCATTTTTATAAGAGTACGGTATCGGATTATCAGTTTATGGTTATTAGTAATAGAATATTAAATTATTGACGAAAGTGTTGAGGCAAAAGGCCTGTCGCCACCAATAAGAAACTCTACAAACACAACCGAGCCACCTTTAGATCACAATGTCATCGAAGCCTAACTTACTGTAACCGTAAAAAACATAATACAAAAGTGTTATAAAGATAGCATGAAGTTTATCGCGTTTTGTCAACAGTAATACATCATTGTTTGTAAACCGTGTCGACGTAGGTTCCTCTGATTTAAAACGGAAATAAACCGTTCCGCAGGGTTTACACTTCAATGAGCAGAGGGAACAACCTTAGGTACACCTGAAAACCCCACAACCGGCCTCAATTTTGAATATTCGTTCATTAAAATATGTTAAAGGAAATTATTTTGTCAGATACAAACAAATATAAAATAATGAGATAAATGGTACACACGTTGTTAAAGTAGGCATTGGATGGACAGCAAAAAACTGACGTTGGCATGCCTAAAGCCATGGAGGCATAATTAACTAACAATAGCACAAGACATATCTTTATAATGTTTAACTTCTGAGAAGCAAAACCACACGTTCTTGTTTCCAATACCAAGCCGTACCTGCCCATTGTAGACCTACCAATCCACAAAGTATACCCACCTCTTCTTGATTTGCGCACCTTTAAGTTTCTCGCACCGTGAACTAAAATAAAATGCAAAAAGGAAAACAAATGAGATAAATACGCAAGCGCAACAACGGCAAAATATCATCATCGACAAAATAATTTGATAGTGATGTTCAGTATACATCTGTAATAATTAAATATGGTACTAAAATGGAAATGGTTTATATTAACTACAAACTTTTCACTTGGTTACCAGTCAATTTAATGGTAAAATGCAAAGAACAAGAAACGGTATTATTTATGGGTCTATAAATTGACGAGAAAAAATACAATAAGCGTATATCGTGTTCAATTTTTTAAACGGAAATAATATGTATGGTAACTGCACCAAAAAAGTGTAAAAAACCCTATTAATTATAGGATACCCTATTATGACATTTCTACAAGATTTTCAATTGCATCAAAATACAGACGGTGCCCACATTATATAATATAGCCTTATAAAACGGGTTACTTACCAATGACTTTGATTTCAGACGGCTCCATGCTGCACTTCTTAAAAAGGCACAAATAGGAGAGTTAACGATGACCCCAATTGGGTTAAAATCAGGAAATAACACTACGATATGTTGCTAAAAATGGAACATATCCCTGGATAACAAAGAAGAATGAATCAAGTAAATTCCCGTCACGCAAAAGCGGAAGTAAAACAAGTGGAGTGTGCGTCCGGAAGGACAAACAGTAATGTAGTTGCGTTATAGTGCGATTTATGGTGCGATGTTATGGATGTTAAAATTGTTTCAAGAGTTGACGTCATAATTAATTTCGATCGGCATTATTAAAATTTTCCGTGACCGCTTGTGTAGGCCCCTATAATTTAAACAAAAAAAACTTTCAAATAAACCTATCTTAGCGGAAAGAGTTTCATCCAGATGTATAACGATTACTTTCAACTCAGCTGAGGTTATCTTTTTGGCCTGTGAGATCAACTCTAAAAATGATTTGGCCCTTCAAATAAATTAATTAACACATACTGTACTTTTTTTCAAATCCTGTATATGAATTTGAAGTGAGATATAATTTTTATCATAACTTTCAAGTACGGGACTTTAATCGGTTTTGATATAGAAGAGTGATTTGATAGTGCCAAATGATTAGAAAAACAAGAAAAGAACCGTATAATAGGGATTTTAAAAGTATCGTTTCTTGAGAAAAGTACAACACAAACTGATCAATGAATGGTAAAGTACTTATAAATACACGCATAGGAACATACCAAATTGGCCTAACTGGGCGGTTCTGATCGTACATTTTTATCATCAAAAATGTAGTCATCCGTAACTGCTACTATTATTTATATTATTTATAATTACTTGGAATCGTCACTGTTATATAAATTCTACATTAATACTGTCTCTTATACACATCTAGATGTGTATAAGAGACAGTATATATATATATATATACACTATATACACTGTAGTACAGTATTTACAAGTTTTGGCTATCGATCTTTGATAGGCTCACAGTGGATGCGTGTGTCTACTGCTTGACATTTTCTTGGGCTACTTTTAACTCATCCACGCTTTCGGTGTTGGTAATTCAATTCAATAACTATGTTTTTAAATAGAAACACGACCACCTAGCAATGCTAACAAGAGAAGTGTCGTATCTAGGATTTGTGGAATAGGGTGCTGAAAGGGAGTCCGGACCACATCAACGCCACCATTGTTGGTGTTGAGGTGCGAATATTTTCAGTACTGTGACCTCTGGATGGAACTTAAATTACCTTTTTAAATTGTTTTTATTTGACAAATTGAGTCAATAAAAACGAATTAACGTATTATACTTTTAATTGTGACATAAATTTGAGCTTCAAATATTATCAGATTCATGGGTGTGGTGTCATCATCCAATGACAAGAATTATTGGTAATATTTATATTACTGTACCCTACAACAACCATATAGAAAAGTCGAGTTATTGTGATTATCATCAGAAATATTTAATATTTATAAATATAAAGCTGGTATTGGTCATTTGGATATACTGCAAGATTAATTTAAGTAATCGTCACCAATTGGCGGGCACAAGAATTTGTTATAGAGGGGAATACGTTACAAAGACGCCTGCAAGCGATTTTCAACTGGTTGCTGGTCTTGATAATATCTATGTTTATAACATATTGGAATATTATTAGTTTTTGGAGCATGAACTAACGTATTCAAAACATTGGAAAAGCCAACTTTTTAGACGTTAATTCGAGGTAAAGTTAATATTTCAAAAGAAACCTTAAAATAAAAACGAAAAACTGGACTGCATACCACTAAATTTTTAGATATGAATATCATTTTTTTCTTTTTTTTTCTCTTTTTTTGCCGAATTAATTGTATGCGCTGGTTAATTTACGAGCGGCGCTTTTGTGCGTAGGACTTAGAACAACAATCGATTGTAACGCCTGGCAAATGCGCGTCCTGTCCGTGTTTCTATTAGTTGTAGTCCATGGGCACGAAAGTATCACCTACAAAAGTTTTCTAATACTGTAACATTCTTGCCAATCAGTAATTCCTTATTTTATTTTTTTTTTCAACATTTGAAGATGGTGCTCAGGCACACCTTGAACACGCCACCAAAGAGTCTGGCTTTTTTTTTTAGTGTAGCTCACTGTATCTAGTAGAGTATTAACATGGGGAGGGGGAGACTAATAGGGATAAAGGATTAAGTGGGTTTTTTTGTTTTAGTGTAGCTCACTGTATCTAGTAGAGTATAAACATGGGGAGGGGGAGACTATATAGGGATAAAGGATTAAGTGGTAGAGCTCTGATACGCGATCTCTAACCATTGGCGGCGCAAACGGCAGATCTGAGGAGCAGGCTCGGGATCATGTCATTTTGTTGAAAATACTGCTTTGAAAACGCATTTTTACAATCTGAAAGTGGCATTTCCGCCTGCCATAAAATTTGTTCACCTCAGCCCCAACCATGGTGGGGCTGAGGTAAATATGGGCCCTTATTGAAGGTGCCGGACTCCTCGTCGGGCAATTTCTGGAGCTGACATTGTTTTTAACTATTTACAATAATAGTACATGAGTGGATTTCTTTGTGCTCATAAAATTTCTAGTGATAGGGTAGGAGAACCCGAGGTACAGTTTTTTTTATCCCCACCGTTCCCAATGCTACTGCATTCCCTCCTTTTGACAAAAAAAAAGGCAGGCCTATCATATTGAGTTACACAATGTATTACCGTACGGCCTGCCGCTGGTCTCAAACAGATTAGAACTGGCCACCAGGAATACCTAGGACCTAAACTAATTGAACACATCAGGCAATGTTTCGGTTTTAACCATAGGCCTCTATCTTATGATGAAGTCACAAACTTTAAAACGTAGGAACATACAGACCTAGCCCAGTGGCGGATCCAAGTGGGGGAATGGGAGCTGGCCCGTGCTCCCTTAAATTTTACAAAAAATATGAAAAAAAAGAGGAAAATTGCAATCAAATCTAGGTCTGAGAGTGCCATTTCCGGCCATCTAGAGGTGTAATAATCATAAAATATCTTACCTCAGCCCCAACCATGTTGGGCCTGAGGTCTACTCCCGTCTGTGAAAATCCCGGCCTGGGGCCCCCTCTATTTCGAATTCCTGGATCCGCCAGTGTTGCCTGCCTGTATTGGATTGGATTTATTCGGTGTAAACACCTAGGATAGCCCACGAAAGTCTAGAAGAAGACTTATTTCCAGTGGGGTCCTTTTGGTATTGGACAGTACACCGGGAGACAATCCCTACTCTTTTCCGAAGTTAACGTGCACATGGGCCATAAATTCACCCGGGACCAACGGCTTAAACGTCTCATCCGAAATAGGTACGCTATTGTAACTTGTATTTCAGCCCTCTAGCTGAAACACAAGGAGAAGCAGCGATGGGAATTGAACCGGGGACCTAGAGATCTCCACGGTTCAGCGCACACACAGTAGCTACCACCAGATTAGCCGACTGAACTAAGCTGCTCTCTTAGTTCAAACGAACAAAGTGATATCATTAATTATTTAGGAATATTATATTTATTATGTAATATGTATATTATATTATAATCATAATAGTTATGTAACGACCGATTCATGAAATGAATCATACGGTATTTCTTTGAATAAAATGAACCGTTTCATTGTGCACATATTAAACCAGATGCAATGTTCATTGTGCTATCAAAAATGCAAGACTGTCAAATCAGATTGAAACACCTGAACTAAACGAACACGGAAATGCTGTTAGGTTCTAAAGCAAATATATCTTAAAATGAATAAAAACTTTAAAGTTTGTATTCGAACGAACATGAAAAGGCACGACACTCCGGACACAATGCCATTCATAGAATCTAAAAGCAACTACAGCAGTTACCAAACGGCCTAAATTAGTATACAAAGGGCATGTGCAAATTGTAAACTGAATTATACTTCGTACCATCGTACGTTGTTTACATCAAAACTGAATCATTACGTCGCATTCCAGTCAAATTAGAAGCATACCAACAAGTCATTTAAGCCATGGCCGTACTAGCCTTAACTTAATTTCCGTCTCTTTAAACACCGTAACCATAATACAACACTGACTTAAACTTACCTTTGAGCTTCAAAAAAAGCATTAATATGTTTGACATGTAAATAAAAGGTGCCCAAGCTGCGGACTGTAACGATCTTTATTCCTACAGTATTTGATTTCCGATGGTGAAAGAATTGATGAAATTGAGCCTTGAGGCTCTAAATCCAACCTCTGATTACATTCCCAGAAAGCAGGAATTGAGAAGTGTGTACGCATGTGCAAGGTGACGTATTTTCCTTGTGTCATTCGATTGGCAAAATTTAGGCTACTACAAAAATAAGGGTTTTGTGTGGTGGGTTTGAAAATGTTTTGGAATATGTTTTGGGCTATAAAAATGTTACTTCGTTCCCCTAACTGGAGTTTTATCCATCATCAATATCTAGGCCACTGGTGCTACATAATACATTAAAGAGTATTCAGTGTTGCAAAATCAGTTCTCTTCTAAAAAGCAAAACTAAACAAATTTGCTACTATCTATGTTAACTTTGTAGAGACATTAATAAATATTTTCAATGCAAGGAAGAACATAATCAAATTTAGGAATAAAATAATTTCTGATCTGAGAATAGAAAGAACAAATTAATGTAAAATGGAATTCAACTTCAATTACAGAATTTACAAAAACTACATTTAAACAAAACTTAGTAAACAGTCTACGTTTAAAATCTTCTAATACTTAATTTTGAGTGTAAAGTAAATTGTTCAAAATATTTCTGTTTATTAAGGTCAATTAATCTAAATTTTTAAATAAAAAAAACTTAAAAGTTCTTGGATAAATCTGTTCTTGTTTTCAACTTTTCGAAGTCAGTGGAATGTTTCATGCTTAGCACAACACGATTCAAATGCTATTTAAGCATAATGAATTGGATAACGAAGATCAGAAAAACCGCAACTTACATACCGGGTCTGACGCTGAGCCCATGGAATCAAACGACCCTGTAATAGTTATTTTAGGTAAATTTATTATAATTATGAAAACATAATATTGTTGTCGTTATAACCATCACAGTACAGTACTGTAATGACAACTTAATGTCTTGATCAGCTTTCGAAATTTCATTCAAAATAGTTCCACGTTGGATAGACTGACAAAATAAAATGGTATTTACAAAATTTAATGATAAATATATACATATCACAATGAATGTGCGTTTAACAGTTAGCCATTACAATTTACCATACTGATACTATTAATAATATAACAAACAGATAATCATAATAATAATAATAATAATAATTATTATTATTAATATTATTATTATTAATACATACTAAATAGTATTATGTATAATAGCAACAACAATCATAACAATAACAGTAGCCATATAGTAACAATACCAATAATATTTATAATAACAAAACAATATATGTATTTATTAGGCGTATACAATAAATACAACAAAATACCACACAACACATTTATGGTACGGTTTGTAATTGATTAAAATAATATACTGTAGTAAATTTACATAAACGTCAAGATAAAAGAATATAATTTAAGCCAGCACCATATCGTAGTTCATAATAAAGATTTCAAAGATTTTTGACTATAATAATTTACAATGCTAAGATTAGGCCGTAGAAATTGTATTCGCAATCTTTTAATCAAAGAGCGATATAAATATGTGCTATTAAGACGTAGTAATAAGCCTATGTAAGAAAATTATAATCCATTTTGGCTTTGTGCAAACAAATAAAATTACGGCCTCTTATTATCATCGTTAAGTTATTATATTTATTACTTGAAAAATGTATAACCAAAATATAAAGACTTTGGTAGGCTTTGGCAACAGTAACGTACGGGTGTAAGGCGACAAAGAATAAGCGGAAACCCTGAGCTTCCCTTGCTTATCATTTGTGTTGCTTTCATCTTGATTATATAGGCCTATATAATAATAAGTTGTTTTATTCTTCATAAGAAAGTTCGTCAATACAATTTTGCAAATGATTACTCCTTACTTTCATGTTTAATTTATTTTTGTCTTGGAATGAAATCAAATTGGTTCGTCATAATACAACATGGCGTCCATCTCCTGAGATTGCTCTAAAAACCAACCGTAATTTTACCAATGTCATAATATCTGCACTCTCAACCCAGTCAATATTGCAGTCAATCATTGGGCGCGCAAGTGTTTCCAAATTTCGTCTGTAATTCTTCAAGCAATATTTATTTTAGATTAAATATTTTGGTCCGTGTGTTTCCACGTGTATTTTTTTTTTTTTATTAACGACAATGAAAAACTAAAGGGACGCGGGAATACAACACAGCAACCGTTGGTAGCAGTACCGTGCCCAGTAAAATAAATCACGACACTTTTCTCTTGTATCTCCAGATAAAATAACCTGGTAGATCACATCTAGTATGTGGCTATCCTTCGAAACTTCAATGTGTTTATACGTGCGTTACAAAACACATCACGTTCATTGAAGCGTCCAAGAAAGTGGTAATTGATTGGTTTAACAAACATTGCAGCTTTTTCTACAGTTGTTGTACATGTAGTGTGGATTCTTCTGGCACTCACCACGGAATGCCCAGTCAGGACAGTTAGAATTGTCATCTCCACATGCTCCTACATAAAACAAAAAACGATACAACAGTTTATAAACTACATAGGCCTATATAACACTGATAAGTACTTCAACAAGTAGCTGTATAAATCTTAATGTAGTCGACTATAAACAGCACCTTAAAACGATTAATGTCAAAATTAGGAAATATTTTTAGTGCAGTAGTATGCAAGTCAAATACCGGTAAGGTCAACCTTAACCGCCGGTTAAGGTTGACCTTATCGGTATTTTTTTTTCTAAATGAACACAAATAGGCAAATTAGGGGGTGAAAATAGGGTTTTCATAACCTCGTGACAATATTAAAGCCATATAAGACACCAACCTCATATCCCAAGCCTAAGAACAAGTCCACAAACAACAAATTATTAATAAAGACCAATTTTAGAACCAATTGCATATTTTTAACTAAAATCTTTCGACAGCCTTCGCGTCTTCTTGTTTTTGAATGTTCGTTTACCTTATTCTCGACTAATATTTCATGGGAAATTATTTGAACATACATATTTAAACATTAAAGTAAAGTATAGAATTTAATGATAATAATAACGTAACAGCAAAACTATCAATACATTTCTTACCTTCACAGGTGTTGCAACTAAAAGGACAATTTCTTCATCCATTTATATTATAAACTGAACTGTGATATGTTTTATAGAGGTCAACTGAGGTCAAACTGATGTTAAATTATAGTTTTTTCTAAATGAACACAAATAGGCCTTAGAGCTGAAACTCCGAACATTACATCTTAATCACATGTATCAGTCATAAGTAGATTATACTAAAATGTAAATTAGGGGTGAAAATAGGGTTTCCGTAACCTCGTTACAATATAAAATCCATATAAGACACCAACCCCATATCCCAAGCCTTAGAACAAGTCCACAAATTATTAATAAAGACCAATTGTAGAACCAATTGCATATGTTTAACTAAAATCTTTCGACAGCCTTCGCGTCTTCTTGTTTTTGAATGTTCGTTTACCTTATTCTCGACTAATAGGTATTTCATGGGGAATTGTTTGATCATGCATAATTAAAAATTAAAGTGAAGTATATAATTTCATGATAATAACGTAATAAAAACACTATCAATACATTTATTACCTTCACAGGTGTTGCAACTAAAAGGACAATTTCTCTTCATCCATTCTGAGTTTTCGGAGCATTGGTTTGATTCTGCCCAATCTGGACAGTAATCATTCAAATCCCGACATCCTATAGAATATAATCACATTTTGCTCTTTACGTTTTCATATACATTAAGAAGCTCCGTACAATAAGTCTACGCTTTGAAGATATTTTCCAACAGTGGCACGTACAAGACAGGTTGTGAGTCATTGGAAATAAATAAATGTTTGTTTATTTTACGGGTCGTCCGTGCATCCATTTTCCGTTTATAACAGGAAACTTTCTCTACATTTTATGTCATTTTTTTGTATTGTATTTGAATGGACGCTAAATAAATAAAGTAAAGTAAATTAGTATATCTGTTATATATTTAAACGTACCATCTTTTGGACTTTCCGTAGCATATGGGTCTGCTGTTTCAGTGGTGGATGGGGAAATTGTTGTAGCATAGCAAGTCCCACACGTCTTCTTGCAGAACATATCCATCCACTCTGGGTTGATAAGGCACTCTCCTAAATTCGCCCAGTCTTGACAGGCTTCATGTTCGTCAACACATTCTGCAATTAAAACAATTCCATATTATCATGCATATTAGTTGTTTGTAAGTGTATCAATCGATGAATTATTTTTTTTAAATAGTGGTGGATATAGATCGTTGAATGAGATTCTTGGTAATCCGATTTCAGGTCTTGCTTTCAAATCCTGTAATGTCATCTGTATGGGGTTTTAATTTCTCATGACTAAACAAAATTCCACCACCAAGTCTAATACTTCCATTCTATAGTTGGCGAACAGTGGTACGTAGATGAAGATTTTCTTAATCTAAATGTTTGACATTTTCAGGAGGCCAACTTGTACATTCCCTTGCTTTTCCTTTATCGATTGTAGACGCTGCACTAGTTCAACTAAACGGATCAGATTTACGCAGTCAGCTCAGGTTTTCAAACAGTACGTTACTTATTCATTCCAAAAGTTATTGTTTTTAATTGTATATAACTTGTACACTGTTCATCGCTTTGATTTGAAAAGCGCTTTATTAATAATTTTATTTTTATTATAAACGGTTACTTCTGACCATTGTGCGCCCTGACTAGAAGATAAGCACTTATGTTTTATTTTACTCTTGAGAGAGTCCGTACTTCCATAAATACCGTAGTTTTATATTAATATGTACTATCGTAGATACGAGACATGTCATAGGTATTACTCTGTTTGATTTCGAATAATTATAATTGGAGGAATTGATGGCAATGACTATCCATAGGTAAATAACGGACCATCAATGTATGCGGAAGTATTTTCAATGTAATTATGACTTAAAGTGAATTATTAGTAACTTTACCTTCATCGATAATATCTTCGTCTGACTCCATCTCTTCCTCTTCAATCGTATTGTATATATAACTATTGCTACCGTCACAATTCATCAGCATCGGAGTGTTCTCAATCGTTCCTGTTAAAAGAAAAACATCAGTAGAAAATACTTGCATTAGGCAATGTATAAGTAAACTTTGTCTATGTTTTATATAACTAATGCCGGTTCTTTGCCCTTTAATTGGATGTGAAATAATCTATTTCAAAATTACATTAAATATTGGCTAAGCCTATAAAAAAAGAACTTATACTATCTCAATCGAAAAAAACTATTTTTGATTTTTTACAAATACCCACCCTTTGTATTGCATCTATCGGCCATACGATTGGCACAAGGAAACACCTCCACCATAAGGCTATAGAGAGCAGGATCGTAGCGCTCCAACTTCAAGCGGGTGTTGATCTCGTTATGACTCCCAGGCATCCGCTTGGACTGTACATAAAAAAAACTCTGCACACCCTCCGCGAAATACTCTTCACTTGTATCGTCTGCCAGCGTATTTACCCATAATCCTGTTCTTCTGGCATTCCAGTACGCCAGACGGAGTCTTTTCTGAAAGTCTGTTATTTTTGTAACGAGAGCAATTTTATGAATAGTATGTGCTAAGTTATGGACAAACAAGTCTTCTCCTTTTTTAGAATCATTTTTAAAACATAAAATGTTCTCTTCAGCACCAGTAACGATTGGCATATGAAGTGTTCCAGGCAGCCCACGTACATCTGTGTTAAAGACTTCTGGGAGGTGCGAGTGTTCCGGAATGTTTCGAGTAGTCTCTCCTTGGGCCATCACTGCCACTCGAACGTATTTTATATACATAGCGTGTCTTAGATCTCTCCTGTCGGCTAAAAGGAATCGAACAGTGTAGCAGGCTCTTCTTAGCGCGGCATCGGACACTCGGTGAGACCCGACGATTGGAATGTTATAAGCATGGAGGTATTTTCTGTAGAAGTAACTTAGACCGAAGGTCTTACGAACATTTACTGGAACTCCAATGATCTCACTGCACTGCCATTTGTCCGAGATGCTACCGGGACGTATACCAGTGTTTCGTTGCACATACTGCATCGAGACAGCTAAATATTCAATTTAGAAAATGGAAACATGAACACGTATATAATAGAGTTCAACGTTGATCTAAATAACAGCCTACACTTATTGTTATCATCCCCCTTCTCCACATCATCATCACCATTCATAATCATTATAATCTTCATTATCGTTATTATTATTAGTTTGTATTATATATTTATTTTAATTTTATTTAATTTCACCCCAACACCGTATACGCCAAAAACATGGATCATACACTAAATACAATATAAAACATGGGCAGATCGAGATATGTCTAAACAAAGGGGGAGGGGCAAAAGGGGAAAAAAGGGTGGAATTGTCGAGACAACTCTACCTTAGGGGTTCCAGAGGCATACCCTTGCGAACCTTTTGTTTTCTAGACGTCCGTAAATAACCTCCGAGACGTTTTAGGCCATAATTTTTTTTTCTTTCCAAAAGGAGGGTCGGGGCCGGCCCGGCCCCCTAAATTCGCCCCTGTAAAATCATCATAAAAACGATATAAATAACCAATAATAGTAATATTATCATTATCACTATCATTATAGTAATTAATTATAGTGTTTTCATAATGTGTAATTTTAAACGTTGAGGTACATTAACTATCCGTTGATAAACAAATATATGTTTTCGTTGATTTCCTTAAGTTAGAAACACAATAGGCAACAGTTTGGCTATCAATATAATCCTGCGTGAATGGCAAACTTCAATATTGATATTCTAATCGATTTGGCTTCGACATCATTCATACATATCAACCGAATAAAATAATTTAAAATTCGGCAGCCCGAAAATCCCCATAATGGTTTATTTTCAAAACAGTCAAACAGTCAAAATAGAATGTTGGCTCACCATAATCATCGGAATTTCGTAGAAAATGTAAAATTGGTTTGTTGTTTTCTGTAACTCGACCACCAGCTGAAAATGGAGATACGTTATGTATTAACATAATGTGAAAGTTTCCTTTTATTTATATACGGTATATAAGGCAACCTTCTTTTTCGTACACGCAGTTTTCTCTTCTTCCGAAGTCCAAAATGTACCGTATATATAATTATAGCTTTTCCACAAGATGGCTTTAGTTTATTTTAAATTATATCATTTATATATATATATATATATATATTATAATTTAATATAAATATTATATTTATTATATATTTTTATATTTTATATAATTATTATATATTATAGCTTTTCCACAAGATGGCTTGAGTTTATTTTAAATTATATCATTTATTTATATATTTTATATAATTATTATATATTATACATATTATGAATATATTATATATATGTATATTATATATATAATATATATGTATATGTATATTATATATATAATATATATATGTATATATATATATATATATAAGTATAGGCCTATATATAATATATACATAATATATATAATATATATCATTTTAACAAAATAGAATCATTACATGTGGGAGATTACTGATGCATTAATGACCGATTCTATTGATACTCAATTATATAAAATTAGGACAACAGTACTTTTTAAGAAAACGATTTTAAGGTATTAATGGCGTTATTGATAAACAAATCAATGACAATCAATAAACCTACGTATCCCATCGTCTCTAAAACAATGTTTACATGACATTGGGCAGTTAGTACCCATCCATACACTATTGAGGCTGCACTCATCACGTTCAGCCCACCCAGCGCAGTCTGCATGAGAGTCGTAGCAGTACTCTGTAAAAAGCAAAGGTGGTACCGTTATTAATTGTCCTGAGTGATTGCTGATTGATTAGATTTGTTGATTGATGGAATAATTGACAAATTAATTGATCAGCGAAGGCTTAAATAGAGCAAGATAATCTACTATGAAACACAGAAAGATTTACTTCACATGAGGCTTCTTTGCATGAGATGTACAAATTGGCAGTTGATTACTATACAGGTTAAAAAGAATGTACAACCCCCCCCCCAAAAAAAAACTCCCTAATATAATTACAGTGTTACAATATGTGTCTTACAATTCAATGTTTTAATTTAATGTTTGAGGTTTTAGTTTATTCAACAAAGACAACAAAACTAGACAAAATTTAAGAACTGTAAAAGAATCCATCTCCCACTCTCTCTCTCTCTGAGCGCTTTTCCACGTCGCGCCGTCTGCTGATTGTTGGTGGCAGTCTGAGAAAATCTTCATTAAATACGATCCGTGCACGCGTTGCCGACTTGCGTTCTCTATAGAAGCGCGTCGGCCGACGACCGCCAGGTGTCTCGCTTAAGGCAACTTACGACAATTTTCTTCATCAGTGCTGTCAGAGCAATCTTGATTTCCATCACATATGAACCGCCGATCCAGACAATAATCACCAGCGGCACATTGGAACTCGTTGTCCCGGCAGTCTATCTTACCTAACATGGTAAAATAATAGGATCCCAAATAATTATAATGAGAAAATAAACCATACATTTCGAATCTGGTCAGATCCTGTCTCTTATACACATCTAGATGTGTATAAGAGACAGCAACATAGCATATTAATCACGCTACACCCGATTCTTAATAGTTATATTATTACTAAAATAGATTCCTTTGAGTCTTGTTTTATATTAACAAATGTCGACAGTAACAAAACTGAAAATAATGAGATCGAAAAAACATCTCAAATTCAAGTTTATACACGCATGTGCATGTCAAATGCCAAAGCATATAAAGAGTCTAGACTACTCTGTTACAACAAACTACTGAGCTATAATAAATATTATCATCTTTCCACGAACAAACTCACTTAGATCAGTGTCTGGGATGGACGAACATGTATTGTTATTTGCAACCAATTGATATCCAGATTTACAAAAACACAGATAGGATCCTGGGTAATTGACACATCCCTGTTGACACGAATCAATGTTCCGATCACACTCGTCAATATCTGAAATCAGGAGAGAATTAATTAGAAACAAATTAATAACTTTAAGTTTCCAAATCAGCACCGCGCCAAGATAATTATTTGGAGGGCACTCTACAAGGTCGTGTAAGGGATTTGAGTAACTCGTGTACGGGATTTGAGCAAGTTGTTAATACTGTATAAACTGTGTATTAAACAAACGACCTTCTTAAAGACCAGTGCACTGGGAAACGGTGTTTTATTTTTATTAAATTAGGGTTATTATATAAATAATTCAATTCAGGTAAGTGCGGTTGAAGCAGCTGGAAAGACGAAATTTCTTCTACATCGTATCGGCACCAGAGACAATGATTTTTGGTTGCGATCGTAACTTCTAACCCATTTTTAATAATGATTTGGGATTTTATCGTTAATTCAACAAACCTTATTGGCCCTTATCGTTGTCACAGCTGCTGCCGACATATTGTCTCATTAAGTGGGCTTGTTTGGTTTCATAACAAGTCTTCGCCTTTAAATTTTGGTCACAAAGCCTCATTTTATACTACATTGGAATCAAACTGCGCAAACAGATTTTAATTTCGGCGTGACAATCGCAGTACTATTCGGAGCTGCTACCAGGGTGGGATAAGTTAGCCACAATTCTCCTGTGTATTGTCAAATGATTAAGGCTCAAAAACAGTTTTAGTGCCGTTAAAGTTACAGTCCCACCACAATACCGTGTCAAAAAGTACGTGATTCAGTGAATTTTAACGATCAAGCAGACATGCCTTGGTGCGCTGCAAAAATATGTAATTTTGATGTTTTTATTCAAAGATAGGTGGATACGGGTTTCTAAAGAGATTATAACATGAGCACTTGGGAATGATGTCACTTTAACTTCATAGTGGGTATAGAATAAGGGATTTGTGTCGTGCAATTCGTTTCAAATTTCTAATTCATACGCGAGATTGTTATTACGCCACAGGGGTAGTTCAATATTATGGTAAGTGTACACGTGTTCATAGGGCGGTATATTGCATTTCAATGACGGCTCTATTACAACCAGTAAAAGATAGTAGACCTAGTGTATACAGTTTTAGGCTACTGTGTTATTGTTGTAGTAGTGGTCCTACATATAAATACAGTAGTCGAGTAGTATAGTGGAATCGTTAAAGCCACTGCAAGCACCTCTAAGTGCCTAGAATTTGCACTGAGATTGTAAAAATATTTTTCCATATACCTGTATTATTAACGACAAAATCATTTGATTCTTCCCCGACAGGGGTCATGAACCCCTTCCCTCTTTCCTTGCTGGCACCACCACTTGGCAGTAGGCCCGCCTAGTAGCAGTAGCACAGTAGTAGTGGCTATAAATACTCGATTGTGTTTGTGTAACGACTATTACAACACATAGCTACCTTCATATATATTAGACTATTGCACATTTCATTTTATAGAACAGTTGGCGGTACCAATGGCACATGTTCTTTACCTTCGCATGCTCGGGAAATGAGGTTGTACCGATATCCTTCTCTAGGACAATCACATCTACAAGTACTCGAGTTGAGGGTTGCATCGTCCAGACAGATCTGCCCTCTACATGCTAAAATAACAAAATGTGAATGGCATTAGTCGCCTGCATCTGTGCATCTGAGTCGATTTGAACCACAAGCCGAGGAGAAGAGAGAAAGAAAAAGAATTTAAAATAGGAAAAGATAGGGGGATAATACAGAAGAAAAAGAAGAAAAAAAAGAAGAAGAAGAAGAAGAAGAAGAAGAAAGAGAAGAAGAAAAAGAAGATAGTAAATAAGACAAATGAGAGAATGAAGTGAGAAAAAGGATGAATAAATGAATAGAACGAACATACGAAAGAACGAACGAACCAGCAAATGAATGGGTAAGCAAGAAGACAGACATGTACGTACGTAATACAATAGGAACTTTATTGCACTGCCATCCGTTTAGATGAAGTATCTGACCAGGTGGGCAAATGCATCGGAAACTTCGATAGCTGTTAGTACAGTTGCCTTGACAACGCTTGCCAAAGTCGGTCGCGCATTCATCGATATCTAAAAGAATAGAGTTATCATTATTCAAATTAGTGCCGAAAACTTACTTTAGCTTTGTGATATAGAGTGATTTTTAGGGCGCAGATCTGTTTTGAAGGGTGGGAGGAGCAGTCGTAAGTTGAAAATTTGAGGAAATAGTACCTTTAGATGGCCGGAAATTACACTCTTTATATAGTAAAATTCTTCGTCATTTACTCTGGCTCTCTAGCGTCCTTTCGTTAAAACCTGGGTCATTTTATGCAGCTCATTTCAACAATTTTCTGGAATATTGACTTATGAAATTACATTGCGGTCAAATAAAATAATACTTAAAAATATGTGAGGGGGGGGGGACGTTCTCCATTCCCATAGATCTGCTCCCATGGTGATTTTACTTATCGACAGTTATATAACATTCTAAATATGTCTACTATTATTCCAAGTATATATATTTTTTAAATATTGACACTCCCTCATTCTGAATTTCATTCTCTTGTACGTAGGCTTACATTTATTATTTCAAGATAAAGTGTATCATGCAATCAGAGCATAATATTAAACCAACGAAAATGTGTGTACTGTATTACTATACTGTAGTGTATACTAAATGTTGTTACATTTATCTGAAACTATAAAATATATCATTTAAAACAATTATCTGTATTTACTTCAAGGAAGAATTATTATTTTATTTTTCAATAAGGAAAAGGGTTCAAGTGCCATTGGGTCGACGCACACCTACCGACACACTTGCGTTTTACACGACTGTACTCCAATCCGACTTTCTTGCACTTACAGGAGCAGGTTATAAGATCGAGTCTACTGCCACCTTTACAGCGTAAATCACAGGCTACAGGAATAAATGGAAAGAGTATTGGAGAGAGAAACGGAAACAATAATTTACGACCTGTTTTGAAATCTGAGCAACCTCATTGAAGAGGTAATGTAGGATGCTATGGCATGCATTTGCTCCCCCATGGAGGAATACCGATAAGTTTAGAAAACTAAACTTATTCCTCTATGGTCCCCTTGAGGAGCTATTTTTTTCTTTGTGTATTATTCCCGACCACTAGCCCGCCTAGCTCTTTCCATAACCCCTTTAATCAATAGGGCCTACTAAATATACCTATTATTATTATTATTATTATTATTATTATTATTATTATTATTATTATTATTATTATTATTATATTATATGCCAAGCTTATACAACTGACTGCCTCGTGTTGATTAAGGAAGGCCTTGACGTAAACACTATTTAAAAGTATGCTTATATAATTAAGGTTATAGCAAATGAAAACGAGGAAGAAAAAAATAAATATTTAAAACAATATGTTCTGCCTTCTAAAGTGAATGCTAATAAACTTAAATTAAGGGAAAAGCACAATTTCCTAATGTAAAAATCTTATATTATTTTATAAAATGCATTTAATTTTTCTTTTCATTTTGTTTTATATTGACTAATAAGAAAAGGAAGACAAATAAAGTTGGGTGAACCCCACGAAAGACAAAATAAAAAACAACCCAGTATTTAAAAGTACATACGAAACTTATATACTTATTAAAAGCACGATATACCTACCTCCACTGTCAGTACCCCTCTCCTGTAAGATAAAAATGGAAACGTTAAGTATTGCAATCATAATTGCATAATAAAAAATAATGATGATATACAGTACTTTATGATTATGATGGTGATAATTATGATGATCTTGGTGATGGTGACAACATAATAATAATGTTATTAGTAATAATTTTTATATTTTAATTTTCCAAACAAATTATGATTGATCTTGATATGACAATGAATGATGAGGATGATTGTGATAATGATGATGATGGTGATGATGATGATGATGATGATGATGATGATGATGATGATGATGATGATGATGATGATAATAATGATGATAAATGAACGTGTTGTGCAATAGGCACGTCACATGGAGCTGAAGTAACTGACCATAAAAATAATGATGGAAATATAATTTCGTATTTTGTGGATCATTGGGTCAATTTAAAATCTACTATTGTTGAAATAACGCAGCTGGCTACAGAACTTGTAAAAAAATTAATATACGATTTCGTACGCATGACTATACCTCGTCCTACCGTGAACAACCATTCGAATGACCGCAGATTTCGAAAGCTAGAAACACTTAAGCAAGTAATGCGAGGGGTGCACAGGGCATGGTCCAATTAACAAGGATAAACACTTTAACACTTCGAAACGCGATCGAAATAACCAACATATGGTGAAATGTTTTGATGATCAACATCCAGGAGGTTTCTATCTAGGTTCAGTGACGAAATTGGGAGAAAAATCAAAGCCTCGCGTCTCTTCTTTGGCCTACTCGCACAGAAACATATTTTGGCAAAATTAGAATGTTCGGAAAGTATGCCGGTACGCTGATTCTGTATCAAATTGTTGGTACTCACAAGGCAACGTGAGTGTCCAACCACGATCCCATTTAGTCCAGGACAATCAGAACATTGTGACACAAAATTAAAATGTTATATTTTGTGTCACGAATGGGACTAAAAGGCAAATTCCCTAGAATGTGGCCATACAACGTCATCATGATGTCATTGACTCTGAATAGGCATGAACATGACCCCAAACATATTCAATTGTAAATCTTTTTAATGGGAACTTCATTTATCTGCTTATTTTCCTAACTTCACGATATAATACGCATATGATTATGATTGATAATGATGAGAGGTGATGCCATAATGATACCAGTGATGATGAATGGTGATATGGAGAAGGGATTGTGGGTCGTGGGGATGATGAAGACGAAATGATGATGTTGATATGGGAGGTTGAAGATAAGAATAATGGTGATGAAGATGACGAGGATAATAAAACGATGGCAACAACCAGGAAGATGATGCACAAACGCGATGATATTGGAATAAAGTGATGCTTAAGAAATTTATATAGATATAACACTGATGGCAATAGTGACAATAAAAAAATAATGATTAATTCAGTGCTGACCACTATATGAGCTGGCGTACCGTATCTGATTCATAGTCTAAGCCTACACTACATACCACAGTCAATAACAGACTGAGGGGTGAAATGTCGGCATGAGAAGCAAAGTGCCGTTTTAGAATACTATGGCGTAGGCCAAAGAGGACTACCATTAAAAAACATCTGTAGTTTTACAAAAATTTAATGATGATGATGATAATGATGATGATGATAATAATAATTAACGATGACAGTGGTGTTGAGCATGTGTAGGCTAATTGGCTAGGCCTACACAGCCAACCTCATGCTTGAGAGAGAATTTATATAGCTTATATTAATGATGCTTTGAAGGAGCAAGACGAACACAAACAAATATTACGTAACTTGAGGAAACTTTAACAACAGTTAATAGATTTTTTGAGAATTTGAGTGCGCTGCCAATCCACGAATCAGGCATCCCACCTAAAGACGAAGATGTACAGTAGGCATTCCTTTATTCATTCATATTACACTTATTCAGTTAACCAAAAGCAAAAGGAAAGAAAAAGGGAAAAAAATCAAACAGTCTATTACAAAAAGAATTGATTAATTTTTAACTGGAATCAAACGTACAAGCAAAGCTTGTCTTAGTTTAACCCCCGACGATAAATTTTTAAATAATTCTTTTATTTTTCTTTATTACGTGTCATGTCATTATTACCTGTTTAAAATGTTTTATCAATATCACATAATTTTGGCCCATAGACAGAAATAAACAAAAATTGAATTCTTTTCAGTCTTACAAAAGGAATATGGGTAAATTTGAGTTCTTTGGATAATAAAGAATCTTTACCTCTAATATCCCAACGCTAATAATACATCAGAAATATGTAATCATTACATCTATTACGGACACCTACTGAGATTTAACTGGCCTCTCTGTATGTTGCAGTTGTCTATAGTTGGTTCGGGGTTCACAAAACGTTAGCGTACGTTTCTTTGATCAAAGCCACTTAAATATCATCGCCAACGCTGTTATAAGGATATTAACAAGCGTGACCTAATTAAATCGCCGTTGGGGCATTTATTCAAATAAACGAATGTTATTTAAGTATAAACGGTAGTACTATGTTGTAATGGAAATAATAAAACTATCTTTTATGGGAAATGATAACATAATAATCGCAACGGCAATACGGCAATTGTTAAGACTAATGCAGTAGATATTATTAATTAGGCATTAGGCTATAGCTTAATAATAGAATAGGGGTAATTAATATTATTATAATAATAGAGTAACGTATTTATCATTACTGTAGTAGGAATAACTACATTAGTCGTTAATAACAAAATATTAAATATGATGTTAAACAAATTAATACAGCCAGACAGTTACACCGAAACAATTTACACAAGCCCAACATTGGCAAGCTTTGGTTTCAAATTCCTCCTCGTACCAAAGCCCATCAATTGACTCTGCAGCATCTCGCACTTGATGATGATGATGATGATGATGATGATGATGATGGTGATAACATGATAATGATAAGGGTGATGATGAGGATGATGATGAGGATGTTGATGATGATGTTGATTATGACGATATAACAATAATAATAATAATAATAATAATAATAATAATAATAATAATAATAATAATAATAAATAAAAAATAAAAAATTAAAATAAATAATAATAACCAGCCCTCTCGCCAGGATTTTTTTTAAAAGTGTGGCGGAATTTCAGAAAATGTTGTCCAAAAACTTTAAAGGGTGGTGCACAAAACTGTAAAGGATGGATACATTTTTGGTACTATATATGGGGTCAGATACGACGCAGTATGACCTGTGTCCCAAAATTTAATTTTTATTATTAGTAGACTATCTACCTATAAAATCGATTAAACAGGCCTCCTGGACCACTTAAGACATTTTACCTTTCCCCTCAATTGCCTCCCCCCCCCCACCCAGATTTCAGACGCTGGAGCCGCCACTGGTCGCCTTACACTCCCATAGGTATCTTGGTTTAGCCGTACATTTTTTTGAAATACCGAGCCGAAATTCAGTAAAAAAAAACGTGTTTTATAAAAAATTCACGCAAATTAAATTAATAAATGTTGTTTTATTAATCACTTCACTTAATATTGCAATCATCACGGTACGGTACTGAACGCGCCCTCCACTAGTCGACCAGGGACCTCCCTGTGTTCACAGGTACCTACTTGCACGCACCAGACGGCGTACGACGGGATCCTGTAGTCGGGCTTGAATATGAAGGCGGTGCCTCACGGTGACATGCGATTGAACAAGTAGGCTACTGTTCCCACTTCGGGTTCGACACTTCGGTATTTATGGTTGTAACGTTTTGAATAAAATACATAGTAAATATTTTTTTAGCGTGGCGCTAACATTTTAAGCGTGGTGCAATCTTTGCTTATTTTTCCCAAGCGAGGCGGTCATTTCGTTTTTTCGTCCAAGCGTGGCGGTCCCGCCACGTTTAAGTATAGCTGGCGAGACCCCTGATAACTATTACTTTTACTTCTGTTTGTAAAACAGAACATAGGGCTTTTCCTCGTGGCTATAATGTGAAAAGATGTTAAAATTACAAAAAAAAAAAATAATTTAAAAGTCAATCGTGAAACAACACACGAAAACAAATGAAATCATACAGAACATTATGAAGAAAATTCTGAATTTTAAACACATGAAATTCACCAGACGTCAGGGAAACTCGAACTATAACTGCTGTTATATTACAAATGTATAGAATGGTGTCATAATTTGATATACAGATGGTTGATATGGTCTTTGCTTTGACAATGTTTGAAGAAGATTCAAGCACGAAGTAACCAAAGTGCCGGTCAGAAAAAACTCTGTGCAAAAAGAAAAAATAGATTAAAAAATATATATATAAAGAACAAGAACAACGGCTATTTGTAAACAATCAGGTAAAGAAAAGCAGGAAAACTAAATCGACGTTAGTAATACTCCACCTATAGCTGCAATGGCAATAGTGATGTTGATATATGGAAACTTATGCCTATAACTATGAGCCGAACCTGCGTAGGTCAGTGCTTTTTTAGTTCATAGCTATTCAGTGAGTGAAAGCAAAAATTGTTCATGCATATCACGGTAATTGTGCGTTTAACCTAGCTGCAGCTGGTTTAAACGCTTTAGAAAACGCAAATTGAGTTTATATAATTTAATCAACTGTCCAAAAAACTTTTTAAATGGTCCTTATATCCACACCCTACTCCGGATCGTCACTAAAATGTAATCATTTATTCATTGGACCATGGAAAACTGTTCTGAAAAGTTTCATTTAGATCCATTTCTAAGTTTTTAGAGATATTTAGGTCTGAGACCGTAGCAATTTAAATGACCCTCAAATTCAAACCCGAATCCGGATCGTCATCACAATTTAGTGTCTTCCCTTTAACTTGGTTAAACTTTCCTGAAAGTTTCATATTCAGATCAGTTTATCCGTTTTTGAAATGTTTGATCTGACATTTTTCTTTGAATGGTCCTCATATCCACACCCTACTTTGGATCGTCACCAACATTTAATCATTGCTTTATTGGACCATGTCAAACTATTATAGAAAGTTTCATTTATATTTATATCCATTGATACGTTTGTTGAGTTATTTTGGTCCATGACGTCAGAAATTAGAATGACCTTCACACTTACACCTTAAACTGGATCTCCATCAAAACATAATAATTTCTTCCATGTAACTTGGTTAAACTTTCCAGAAGGTTTTATTTACATAAGATTATTAGTTTTTTTATATATCTAGCGTGGAGTGTTTGCCTTTAAATCGACTTAATTGGTCCGCACATCCCCACCCCACTCCGATTGTCACTAACCTTTACGTGGCACATCTTTGGTATATAGTCCATATTTGCATAAAGTTTGGAAAAGATGAAAGCATGGAAAGGTACCAAAGTGCCAAGCGCAAAAAACAAAAACAAAAAAAAACCCTGTGCAAAAAGATAGGAAAAACTATATGCAAGAAAAAAACAATCAGAACAAAAACAATGGCTTTTCCTGCTACTGCTAGGAAAAGCCAATTATAATAATATATTATAGTTTACAAAACCAAAAATGTATAAGAATCAATGTAAACAAATTGATAATGAAATGCGACGACTCAAATTACATCGATGATTAAATATCAATGGGCATATCTTCACACAGCACGTGGATGAATAGACAAGAGTAATAACGATCCTAATCTGCTGTATCTAGCTCATGAGAGCACAGTTAGGTATTCTGGAAACGTGAAGGAAGAGGTTAGTAGTATTCTGGTAATTATCAATTTATATTTGCATATCACGTAATTGCAGGCAGTTTCTTAAAAATGCTTATATATCTGTGTTTTAAGGTTAAATATTAGTTGACAAATTTTCCAGGAAAGAATTATTAATCAAATAATCTTAAAGTATTCTTTGGGAAGTCTAATCGTGATCGTTACTATAAATATTTTTATAATAGCCATCTACGGAAGTTTAAATTTGGTTTTTTTTTCATTGCGTCTAAATAATACAGGACTCCAATCTACGACTATGTATTTGATTTTTATAAAAATGATATTTTTTAAATTATAATTAGGCCCCTATATAGAAAATTAGAATCCAATTCGAAAACCGAATAGACGTATTCTCAAATTTCCTTAAAGAAGCAGGTAAACTAAAATCCTTGATAATTAAACCAAAGAACGTAAGTTGATAAGAAAAAAATTTATTGAAGATATGTTTCGGAGTAGCAACAACCCATCATCAGAACAGAACAGAACAGGTGAAACGAATATATAAACAAGCCCTTCTTCTGGACTACCGTATATATTGTTCACTGTTATGCTGCAAATGTGGTACATGGGTTATCAAATTAATGAATAGCTATGGTAAATATATGCAAAGTATCTAGGACCTTGCATATACGATGGTGAAGGTTTTCCCCCAGTTTTTAAATATTCAACAATGTATCTCATTAACTGTTCCCGAGTTTGTTCGTCAAACAACTTTTTTTGTGTCTTATAAAAATTAGTTCTACAATATATCAAACATTTTTCTTCCAGAGCCTGACTTTTAAAAGACTGAAGATTTGATATATCATTTACTTATTCTTTTATTCCAAAGATGTAACATACCACGTAAAGTTCCCTTTTCGTTACATTAAAAGACAGTCCATGAAGTAACTTTTTGCTACTTTATAGACTGTCCTTTAAAATGGGCACTTTGCCAGATTCAAAGAACGGCATATAAAACATAAACGAATAAATCTGAATAGGTGATGTTAACCCAGTGTTAGTAAAAACACTGCAAAAATGTCAAGCTAATAGTTTTACCAAAACTACCGGTATGGTAAATAAGTACACAAATTTAGGCCTATCTTTAAACCACATTTATGACATCTTAACAATTCAAATATTGAGTAGTTGCACTCTAACTTGTAAAGTGAACTATTTTGAAAAAGTATGAGCTATTATAGTAGTTTTAGTGGCATATATCTATGTTTGCGTATGCCTTGTATCGTTGGCATATGGGCCCTGATTCTTGATTACACGAGCTCAGGATAGTCACCTTTTGCGGCGGCTGATTGAATTTCTCCAACTAACTACCAGAGGGCTAACATTTTAATTGTTCTTATTCTAAATATAGCAGTCAGTCAAAAAAAAAAACATAATTAATTAAAGAAGCCTAGCGCACGTAATGAGTGCAGTTCCAAGCCCAGGCTTGGATTGCGAGGTGTATTCGATCGCTTCGTGTCATGTGTAATCGGTTTTTGATTTTTATGTCAAACGTATTTTAGAAAAATGCCAATCATTTCTGACGGCCTGCTGGTGTAACATATGAACAATCGTCCCCCGCATATCCTTTTCCAATTAATCTTACTCCAAACGATATGTCTTCCCTTTAATCAATCCTAACTTTTATTGACTGCAAATCAAATAAACTAATTTATCTGTTTCGCGATAGAATATTTATTTGTATTGTTTATAGAATAAATCCAGTAGCCTAGACTTTTAAGTTTGCCTACCTACTTCAGATACTAATTTGAAAAGTTGGGGAAATGAAGTTAGTAATATGTTAGTTGAATCTGAGTCATAATGGAACCTGATGTTTTTCAGATCTTCAATCATAACTATTATTTTTATATTTAAATGCTTACCCACGTGGTTACGTCATAAACTTTGAAAGTTTGAAATAATTGTTATTAGGTTTGACAGTAGAATGACCATTTTGTATGGGATTGGCCGTCCTGTATGTAGCGCTATTGCAGTGGCGGCGCTACGGGGGGAGGGGGCACACGGGCCCCCCCCTAAATAATTTTCTTTTGCCCTAGATAGTTATCTTTTCCCCAAGTTTCCCCCCAAAAAAGAAGAAGGACCACAACTCGTCTGGTAAAAAAAAGAAATGATATGTATTTTAAACATATTCGTAGACTATTTATCTATAAAATCGATTAAATAAGCCTCTGAAACACCTAAAATGTCATTTCTTCAGGAGGTTCACCTCCTGGACCACCTTCGAGTCATTTTGAGCGACGCCCGACCACGCCTACCTCGGATCACCCCAGCATATTGCCCCCCCCCCCCCCTTAAATTTTACATTGCC
>NW_022755335.1:583915-591451 GCF_011630105.1 Anneissia japonica | reverse complement strand
ATATAATACTAACATATACCTCTATAGGGAGAAAAGGAAAGGAAGAACGTGACTTGATCTATAAACGAAAAAACATGTGTGTCTTACAATTATAATAATTCCTTAATAATAATAATAATAATATAAATTTCTTATTCCTGGCTTCCACCTTAAACAAATATATAGAACCGCTTTTATTGTATACCCTATATAAATATGCTTATACAGGCTAATATATCATTTCATTTCATTTCTTTTTAGGCTTGCGTCTGTTTTGTTCCGTTTAAAATTAAAGCTGACTACTAATACAAATATAATTAAAACAATTTCATAACGTTACGCTTGAATGAATATGAAAGATAAACGGAGACAATGATTGAAGACAATGATCTTAAGAAGATGATTGGCATAATTGTGACATCCTATTTCAAATAACAACTTCCTTCGTAAGACTTGCACTCGACGTTATACCGAATATTGTTATAAATCAAGTACAAAATAATTTATATAAACAGTTCTGTTTGACCTGATGAAGGACAACGTATAAAGGAAGTTACACACGTACGTGCACGCGTACGCAGACGCAGAGGACGGATACTAAACGTATGTGCATGTACACATGACGTAGGCTTTCTGTGTACAAGGTTACTGAAGGTGTTGGCATAGAAATAATTGATAGTTTGTATTTACACGTGGATCTCATTAAAGGAACATAGTTACGCACAGAGGGTATCGAGCAGCACAGCCCAGGGGTCGTTTATGTGCTTGGTTTTCTCGCTTTGGTTAGCTTGGCACCGTCCATGAACCATGCAGAATTTAATATGTCCAGAATAGAGTATTTAGAACATAAAGTTGATTAAAGTTAATAAAATTACAAACTGCTCAGCAGTAATCATCCTGAAAATCACTACAACCGAGTACCACCTTAAATTAAACTATTCTTATGTTTTGTATCATAAATTCAGGGGAGAATGTAAGAGAGAATATGAAAAGGAATTTAATTCAAATTTTAAGAGTGCTATTTCCGGTCATTTGGAGTCATTAGCCTTAAAATTTCGTATGATTTGGGCTAAGATGACCTGTACCTTCTATCTGTAAAAATCTTACCCGGGCTCCCTAAATTTAGAATATCTGGATCCGGCACTGATAAACGTTTGTTGTGTGATTTAATATAATAGTGTGTGGCATATCACAAAAGACTTTCTGGTTATAAGTTTAGTTAAGTCATTAACGTTACAAAATGATTTACATATCGCATGACAAACGCGACTCTTCATTGATTTGAAGTTCAGTGAATTATAGTTACCCATTGGTAATGGCTAATACAATAAGTAAAATGAATAGGCATTTCTACATATTTTACTTGGAAGAACTTGCGGAAATTAGAGAGGACGCGCAAATGAATTATCATAGACTGAAAGTTAATAACAAAATGTGCCAACGTTTACAGACATTAGTACAGGCTTAGTGTGTAGCTTTGACCAGTCTACAAACAAGTTACAAGTAGGTCAGTTTTCAATGCCAGTATTATAGGGTGACACAGTGGTCCAGTGCACGCCTTTCTATCTATGAGTTGCGGATCAATGCTTGGTAAACTACCATGAGTTCCTCTACTAGGCCTGCCTACTCCCCAATTAACCTTAAAGACGTGGTTTACAATAAGCAGCTCCACCGAATGGATTGTCTTAGTTAAATTACTTATTTGGTAAACTATACTCTGCATAGGCCTATGGTTTACAGTAAGTTAAGCAGCCTTGGTAAGGATTCAGTGTTAACTTGCCAACGTGTGATTTGTGACCCATTAACTTTTAAAAGTAACCCTGGATCGTACCGTACGGTTCGAGCTGTGAATTTTGCTGAGAAATATTCCAGTTCAGGAACTTTATATCATGCCTCCAACAAGCTCGTTTCCCCTTTAAAGTTTAAAGTAAAATGTTGTATAAGTGACCTTATTACAATGTAAGTGCCGGGAGATCTCATAACTGACACACTTACTTGACGTCGGTGCGTTCCAACAGATTCAGCTACGTTGCAACCGCTCAGCAGAAAAGCTAATATCACTATGGTTATTCCCATATTTCACTTGGTATGTTTGTAGTGGGCTAGCTGATTTGTAGCGGTGGTGAAGTTATGGTTCCTTGCTAGGGTGCAGTTGAACTAGGCTATAGAGCGCATTAGCCTTGCGTCTTAGATGCCTGCGACCTTGCTCCGTCCTGTATCGTGTCTACCGATCTTTATACTTTCAATGAGTTGTGACGTAGCAAGTCCCTAGTAGTTGACGTCATGGTTTTGTCGGATATCGTCTCCTCCTGGGTTAATCTCTTTGGGTTTCTTCAATATTAATATAGGCCTTAGGAAGGGTACCGTACCGTACAGAACTGCATCATGGCCGGCGCAATCGGGGGTGGGGGGCGGGGCATAATGTCTATGGGGCTTTTTCTATGATCGGAAAGAAATGCAAGAGAAGAAAGGAAAGGAGGAGAATGAGCGGAAAACCGACCGAGTTACATTTTCTCCCAATTCATATTGGCGGATCTGGGGTGAGTTGGTTCAGGTGTCCTAACCCCTTCCTTGGGCAGAAAAAAAAATTCCAGACCTACCTTTTCAGGTAGGTCAGGTCCTTCTTTAACAATAACAAAATTAGAAGCCGGGAAAACTCATTTCCCGCCATATAGGAATCAAAATTTTCTCCGGGGGAGGACCCCGACCCCCTTTTTTGGGGTTCATCGATTCATGGAAAAAAGAACACGTATGTAAACTGGTTCACACATAGGCCTAATAGGTCTATTTACTGTAATAAGAATGAGAAAAATTTACCTGACCGTTTTCAAGGGGGAAAGCCTTGAATTTTTAAGAACTTAAAAGTTATTGAAAGACACCTCAGAAGACGGGAAAGCTCATTTCGCGCCATCTAGGAGTCAAAATTTTCCCGGGGGAAAACCCCCGACACCCCCTTTCTTTTGGGATTTATCGATTCATCAAAACAAAAATACAGTACGTATGCAACTACTCTATTTTTTATGTATGTATACACACATAAAAGAAAAAAGAATGAGACAAATTTGGCTGACCGTTTTTAAGAGGGGAAAACCTTTAATTTTGAAGAAATTAAAAGTAATTAGACATTTCAGAAGTCGGGAAAGCTCATTTTCCACCATCTAGAAATCGAAATTTTCCCGGGGGAACCCGAACCCCATTTCTTCTTTGGGTTCATCGATTCATGGAATCGTTTTCAAGAGGGGAAAACCTTGAACTTAGAACTTAATCAATAAAAGACACCTCAGAAATCGGGAATGCTCATTTCCCGCCATCAGGAATTAACATTTTCCCGCGGAGAACCATCGGACTCCTTTCTTTTTGCGATTTGTCTATTCACGTAAAAAGAATACGTCTGTAATCGGCGGGTTCGCTGAACAAGTTATAAAAAATTACCTGACCGTTTTCCAGAGAGAACCTTGAATTTTGAAGAACTTAAAATTAAACTCATTAAAAGGCACTTCAGAAGTTAGGAAAACTCAATTCCCGACATTTAAAAATCAACATTTTCCCGGGTAGAACCCGAACCCCCATTTCTCTTTTGGTTCATTGATTCATAGAATCGTTGACTAGAGGGGGAACCTTGAATTTTGAAGAATTTAAAAGTCATTAAAAGACACCACTGAAGTCGGAAAAGCTCATTTCCGCCATCTAGGAATCAAAATTTTCTCAGGGGAGAACCCCTGGATCCCCTTTCTCTTTGGGGTTTCGATTCATGGAGAAAAGTATACGTATGCAACTACTCAATTGTTTTTATGTACGTAGGCCTATACAAACGTATCAGGCCTATTTACTGTAATAAGAATGAGAAAGTTTACCCAGGTTTACCTGACCGATTTCAAGAGGGGGAAAACCTTGAACTTTGAAGAACTTAAAAGTCATTAAAAGACACCTACCTCAAAAGTCGTGAAAGCTCATTTCCTGCCATCTAGGAATAAAAATTTTCCTGACCCCCTTCCTTTTTGAGGCTTTTGGTGAACATGTTGATCCCCAACTCGTAAATTTGAACCCAGATCCTCTGATTTATATTCCTATTCATCTTACTAGTGCCCCTCCCCCCACACTGGATACTATACTGCCATATAATGATTACGAAAAAAAAAGTGGTTATACTAAATGGAGTAATAGCGGTCACGGTAATGGTAAGACTAGCGCTAGGTTATACGCTTTCAACAAAATGTCCAATAGAAGCTCAATAAAAGAAACAGAAGAGGAGGATTTCATTCAATTTACAACTCATTTACTCTATGCCTAATAGAAAATGAGAACCAGCAACAAAATTTTGCTTCGACAATTATAATATATAGATACATTTAATTTACTTAATGAATCTGCCCCAGCATGTCCGACCTGTTATTACCTGTTTATATCTCTAGTTTTCTATCCCCCTTACTGTTTTTTCTCATTGGATCATTGGATGGTGATCAGAGGCGTAGCCAGAGGGGTTTTTTGAAGGGGCCCTGTTTTTTTTATAGTAGAAATTATAGTAGAATTTCTGAGAATGGGAGCCCTCGGGTTCTGGTCGCCAATTCCATTGTGGGATATAAGATGTGCTCGATTTTAAGTACTCTATTGCATTCATGTTTGTCATTGTATTCTAAATGTTTTTAACAACGAAATAAATGAAATGATATGAGACACCTTATGCTGTTATGTACTGTACAAACAAATAAAATGCTAACAAACAAATCTATGATAATTAAACGACTATAAAGGAATAGGCTGAAATGGACCATGCTTTGCAAGTGTGACCCTTAATTCATTTGATAGGTTTTGAAAATAGGCGCGATTAGACGAATTCAGATTTTTTTAGGTCAAATTGAGCTGTATTACTAAATTCAGATTCTGGATTTTCTTCAGTCTTAACGTCTGCTAGAGACTCAGATTCAGGTGGATTGCTGAAATCAGTTAAGTATCGTCAGTATTTTTGATGTATTTGAGGCAGCAGCCTCTGCCTTTTCTTTTCTTCACGCTTTTTGTAGCCGGATTGATATTGCCGCTTCATAGTTGATGAATACCGAATAATATTAAAGTAAGTCCAATGCATTTTTTTTTATGTATTTGAGGAAGCAGCTAAGCTGGTGATAGCCACTGTGCTGAACCGAGGAGATCTCTAGGTCCCCGGTTCAATTCCCATCGCTGCCTCTCCTTGTGTTTCAGCTAGAGGGCTGAAATACAAGTTACAATAGCGCACCGTCTTTCGGATGAGACGTTTAAGCCGTTGGTCCCGTGTGCATTATGGCCCATGTGCACGTTAAAAAACGCAGTAACACTCTTCGGAAAAGAGTAGGGGATTGTCTCCCGGTGTACTGCCCAGAAGGACCCCACTGGAAATAAGTCTTCTTCTAGACTTTCGTGGGCTATCCTTGGTGTTTACACCGAATAAATCCAATCCAATTAAGTATTGGAAGAAATTAACAACTTTTGAGACACACAGGGTTTTCAAAATCGGCGACGATTTTGATAGCTATGGGAAAATGATGCCAATAAGATACCGTATGTCTTATCATTAGGTTATTGACCTATGTTAACATCCCAAAAAGGACTTTCAAAAAGAAGATTTTTCTTAAAATCAATCAATGAAATGATTTTAGGCATGCTCAGCTGCAGGTCCCCGTATTTGGCCCTAAACCCCGGGGTAGCGTTGCTGCCGGCGCCCCAGATTTGGGGTCTGGAGGCCAGCAAAAGTACTCCAGGGGCCCAGAATTCCTAATTCAAACAATTTCAGACTTAAGAGTAGATCAAAATATTGTTTTCTATATTATTAACGTATTTGTCTCGGACCCTACCGGGGCCCTGGGGCACTGGTCCCGTCTTTTCCCCTTCTCAGCGATAGTGATGCTCAGGGGCACTCCTACTGAAGATGATAGATAGATTAGGCCTACAGTAGTTAATTATTTCTGAGTCTCTAAGGGGCCTTAAGATTCCATGTGTCCAGGTGCTAGATCGAGGACGAGAACCCTGTTTAGGGGAAACATCGGGGCCCCTAAAGGTCGGGGGCCCTGCGGACCGCCGCATGAGAGCGCATAGGCGGTACGCCATTGCCATCGTCCTTTTATGATTTACAGAGTAACTGGATGACCCTAGCCTCAGACCCGACGCACACGCCGTGTCATCTATAAATCTCGAATGTTGTGCGTACATTAATAATTAATAAATATTACAAACATTTTGTTACAATCATAGTATTAACGGGTGTGGGGGCAAGGCAATTAATTTGTCAGCTAAATACTAATACCATAACCATGTTTATCAGGGTGTTGCCCCTGGCCCAGTGCTTCGCACTAGACTTTCGACCATTGTCAAACCATCTGACGGACAGCATAGCCGCCGTTGGACAAAAATCCTGGAGCTGATACTGAAGGTTGTCAGAGGATGTTGATGTACTAGGTAGGTCACGGGAGAGGATTGTTACTGAATAAAGTTATATACCCAGTGGCTTAACGCCCATGAACTCTCGGGGGCTTAGCCCCGGGGACTTTTGAAATGGGCATACTACATAGCACTCCACTAAGAAGATGACAATGGCGTAACGCCTGTGTGCTTTCTGGTGCCAACGTCCAATCTCCATTGGCCTCAGAGAGGCCATCGGGGCTCCCTTACCACTACCCAGTACTTTACTAAATTTCTGTCACACAGATGTCGGACGGGTTGAAAAGATAACAGTGGCGAATCCAGGAATGGAAAACAGACACTTTTTGTTGACATTTTGGGTTTATTAACCCAAAGAATCGAGACAGTACCTCAATTCTGTTGGTAAACGTATTAATCTATTCTTTCTCTCTCTCTCCCCCTCTCCCCCCCCCCCTCTCTCTCTCTTTCTTGTGTTTTTGTAGTCTTTTTCTTTGTTCAGAGCCATATCCAGGATACCATTTGTGGATGCCGTTGCAAAGGTGGACTAACTGGGCTCAGAGGGATATAGTCGGTTGAATTGCGGATTAAGGCTATAATATTCTTTTAGGATAGGAAATTTTTTCTCTCAGACGTACACACATCCCTTCACCCAATTCGTGAGCGAAAATAAATACTCCAATTAACTTATATACAACCCCCACCAACATGTCCTTGTCTCATGACTCGCCATTTCGCCACTGTTGCTGATACGCAAGTAATATTTATGGTTCCTTAATCGGCAAGAAAAATATTTTATTGTAATTTTTCAATTGATAGCAAATAGCAATTAAATATTCAATTTTATTGTTCAGAATTATCCGCTCAACACAGACAATATTTAATAGGCCAAAATTCCCGATGTAAAGTTCACAATATCAATATTATGAGTAATGGTCTACGCATCCAGCGGCCACTCAGGGTTTCGACTACGAATGGGTCTCTAAATAGAATCTCCTACATGTAGAAGTTTTTGACAGGGTCTCATTCATTGGAAATCCCACTAGGATGCCGTCATCATACTGTGTTATGTAATAGGCTACGGTAGCTTCTGAGCTGTCTCTTATACACATCTAGATGTGTATAAGAGACAGGCTATGGGAAAATGATGCCAATAAGATACCGTATGTC
>NW_022755335.1:572309-581032 GCF_011630105.1 Anneissia japonica | reverse complement strand
AGATGTGTATAAGAGACATATACGTATGCAACTACTCAATTGTTTTTATGTATGTAGGCCTATATTCAAACGTGTCAGGCCTATTTACTGTAATAAGAATGAGAAAGTTTACCCAGGTTTACCTGACCGATTTCAACCTTGAACTTTGAAGAACTTAAAAGTCATTAAAAGACACCTACCTCAAAAGTCGGGAAAGCTCATTTCCCGCCATCTAGGAATAAACAAATTCCTGACCCCTTCCTTTTTTAGGCTTTTGGTGAACATGCTGATCCCCAACTCGTAAATTTGAACCCAGATCCCCTGATTTATATTCCCATTCATCTTACTAGTGCCCCCTCCCCCCACACTTTTGAAAAAAGTTCCGCCGGCCCTGTGCATGACATAATACCTTGTGGATACTATACTGCCATATAATGATTACGAAAAAAAAGTGGTTATACTAAATGGAGTAATAGCGGTCACGGTAATGGTATGACTAGCGCTAGGTTATACGCTTTCAACAAAATGTCCAATATAAGCTCAATAAAAGAAACAGAAGATGAGGATTTCATTCAATTTACAACTCATTCACCTATGCTTAATAGAAAATGAGAACCAGCAACAAAATTTTTCTTTGACAATTATAATATATAGACCTAATACATTTAATTTACTTAATGAATCTGCCCCAACATGTCCGACCTGTTATTACCTGTTTATATCTCTAGTTTCCTATCGCCCTTTCTGTTTTTTTTTTCATTGGATCATTGGATGGTGATCACAGGCGTAGCCAGAGGGTTTTTTTTTTTGAAGGGGCCCTGTTTTTTTTTTGTAGTAGAAATTATAGTAGTAAATGATCGATAATGTGAAAAAAATACAATATATGAAATGTAGGCCATCGTCCAGTGGCGTAACGCTGGGGCCGCCCTGTGGCTTTCTGAGAATGGGAGCCCTCGGTTTCCGGTCGCCAATTCCATTGTGGGATATAAGATGTGCTCGATTTTAAGTACCTTATTGCATTCATGTTTGTCATTGTATTCTAAATGTTTTTAACAACGAAATAAATGAAATGATATGAGACACCTTATGCTGTTATGTACTGTACAAACAAATAAAATGCTAACAAACAAATCTATGATAATTAAACGACTAAAAAAGAATAGGCTGGCATGGACCATGCTTTGCAAGTGTGACCCTTAATTCATCTGATAGGTTTTGAAAATAGGCGTGATTAGACGAATTCGGATTTTTTAGGTCAAATTGAGCTGTATTACTAAATACAGATTCTAGATTTTCTTCAGTCTTAACGTCTGCTGGAGACTCAGATTCAGGTGGATTGCTGAAATCAGTGAAGTATCGTCAGTATTTTTGATGTATTTGAGGCAGCAGCCTCTGTCTTTTCTTTTCTTCACGCTTTTTGTAGCCGGATTGATATTGCCGCTTCATAGTTGATGAATACCGAATAATATTAAAGTAAGTCCAATGCATTTTTTTGATGTATTTGAGGAAGCAGCTAAGCTGGTGGTAGCCACTGTGCTGAACCGAGGGGATCTCTAGGACCCTGGTTCAATTCCCATCGCTGCCCCTCCTTGTGTTTCAGCTAGAGGGCTGAAATACAAGTTACAATAGCGCACCGTCTTTCGGATGAGACTTTTAAGCCGTTGGTCTCGTGTGCATTATGACCCATGTGCACGTTAAAAAACGCAGTAACACTCTTCGGAAAAGTGTAGGGGTTTGTCTACCGGTGTACTGCCCAGAAGGACCCCACTGGAAATAAGTCTTCTTCTAGACTTTCGTGGGCTATCCTTGGTGTTTACACCAAATAAATCCAATCCAATTAAGTATTGGAATGGACATTAACAACTTTTGAGACACACAGGGTTTTCAAAATCGGCGACGATTTTGATAGCTATGGGAAAATGAAGCCAATAAGATACCGTATGTCTTATCATTAGGTTATTGACCTATGTTAACATCCCAAAAAGGACTTTCAAAAAGAAGATTTTTCTTAAAATCAATCAATGAAATGATTTTAGTCATGCTCAGCTGCAGGTCCTCGTATGCGTCCCTAAACCCCGGGGTAGCGTTGCTGCCGGCGCCCTAGATTTGGGGTCTGGAGGCCAGCAAAAGTACTCCAGGTGCCCAGAATTCCTAATTCAAACAATTTCAGACTTAAGAGTAGATAAAAATATTGTTTTCTATATTATTAACGTTATCATGATTTCTTGTTTTGTCTCGGGCCCTACCGGGGCCCTGGGGCACTGGTCCCGTCTTTTCCCTTTCTCAGCGATAGTGATGCTCAGGGGTACTCCTACTGAAGATGATATTCCAGGTGTCCAGGTGCTAGATCGAGGACGAGAACCCTCGGGGCCCCTAAAGGTCGGGGGCCCTGCGGACCGCCGCATGAGAACGCATAGGCGTTACGCCACTGCCATCGTCCTTTTATAATGATTTACAGAGTAACTGGGTGACCCTAGCCTCAGACCCGACGCACACGCCGTGTCATCTATAAATCTCGAAATCGTGCGTACATTAATAATTAATAAATATTACAAACATTTTGTTACAATCATAATATTAACGGGTGTGGGGGCAAAGCAATTAATTTGTCAGCTAAATACCAATACCATAACCCTGTTTACCAGGGTGCTGCCCCTGGCCCAGTGCTTCGCACTAGACTTTCGACCATTGTCAAACCATCTGACGGACAGCATAGCCGCCGTGAACAAAAATCCTGGAGCTGATACTGAAGGTTGTCAGAGGATGTTGATGTACTAGCTAGGTCACGGGAGAGGATAGTTACTGAATAAAGTTATATACCCAGTTGCTTAACGCCCATGAACTCTCGGGGGCTTAGCCCCGGGGACTTTTGAAATGGGCATACTACATAGCACTCCACTAAGAAGATGACAATGGCGAAACGCCTGTGTGCTTTCTGGTGCCAACGCCCAATCTCCATTGGCCTCAGAGAGGCCATCGGGGCTCCCTTACCACTACCCAGTACTTTATACTAAATTGCTGTCACACAGACGGGTTGAAAAGATAACAGTGGCGGATCCCGGAATGGAAAACATACACTTTTTGTTGACATTTGGGTCTATTAACGCCAAAGAATCTCCTTAAAGACGAGACAGTACCTCAGTTCTGTTGGTAAACGTATTAATCTATTCTTTCTCTATCTATCTCTCTCTCCCCCTCTCCCCCCCCCCTCTCTCTCTCTCTCTCTCTTTCTTGTGTTTTGTAGTCTTTTTCTTTGTTCAGAGCCATATCCAGGATACTATTTGTGGATGCCGGTGCAAAGGTGGACTAACTGGGCTCAGAGGGTATAGCCGGTTGAATTGCGGCTTAAGGCCAGAATATTCTTTTAGGATAGAACATTTTTCCTCCCAAACGTACACACATCCCTTCACCCAATTCGTGAGCGAAAATAAATACTCCAATTAACTTATATACAACCACTACCAACACGTCCTCGTCTCATGACTCGCCATTTCGCCACTGTTGCTGATACGCAAGTAATATTTATGGTTTCTTAATCGGCAAGAAAAATATATTTTATTGTAATTTTTCAACTGATAGCAAATAGCAATTAAATATTCAATTTTATTGTTCAGAATTATCCGCTCAACACAGACAATATTTAATAAGCCAAGATTCCCGATGTAAAGTTCACAATATCAATATTATGAGTAATGGTCTACGCATCCAGCGGCCACTCAGGGTTTCGACTACGATTGGGTCTCTAAATAGAATCTCTTACATGTAGAAGTTTTTGACAGGGTCTCATTCATTGGAAATCCCACTAGGATGCCGTCATCATACTGTGTTATGTAATAGGCTACGGTAGCTTCTGAGATTTCAAATTAAACAATACAGTACTGTCCAGTTTTACCGGATCGTCAATGGATGCATAATACCCATGGTGGTGCCAGAGGGAGGTCGGCGGAGGAGAGGACCCCATGCAGGAGAGCTCCCACTCCAGGCAAACACCAGGCAGAATTATTCTCCACCCCTACTACCCCTCCCGCCAAGACAAAATCTTTTCCGATGCATTGTCAGTGGTGGATCTAGGAATTCAAAATGGGGGGAGGGGTGTGGGGGGTTGCTGGGGAGGTACCTCACAGATGGAGAACTACCTTCTCAGCCCCATCATGGTTGGGGCTGAGGTAAGAACATTTGTGATTATAGCACGTCTAGATGGCCGGAAAATGCACACAGTCTTTAAATGTACATGATTTTCCTGATATCTCCATTTAACCGCCACTGATTGTACAGTAAAAGTGCATCACATGTTTATAGGCCTATCTATATAAAAAAAAATAGTCGGAAATTTAAAAACATTACATATATTAAACTATTACTATATATATTGTCAGTAAAAAAATCGGATAAGCAGAGGTATGATGCAGTGTGCTTCATAACGCCACAGAAGGACAGTCGTCCCCGACACTTTTTTTTCAATTGCTAGGGTTCGTTATTGCCTCTAGAAGGGTGTATGCATTATGCTCCCCATCTTCAGACAAAAAAGTACATTTTGAAGTAAATACAACCTGAACCACCGTTAGGCCAATTATAGGCCCCATAAAATGTTAAATGAAACAAAACATTGGGTCCAAACTAGGTAGCAGGACGTCAGGTGAGCAAATGCATTAGTGTGCTTTGTAACCTTGCTGTCCCCGACAGCCACACACGCCTCATTCCCTCCCTCTCTCCTGGCATTACGTTTGGGAAAACAGTGGTCTTAAACATCATCATCGAAATAGAGGGCGCCAATATTTTAAATATACGATTCTGCTCTGATAGGCTACCCACACACCACGTCTTAAAAATAAATAATACCAGCAAATTTACCAGTTTATAAGCATGGTATAAGTCAGTTTATTTTCTGGCACACAAATAAGACACAGGTTAGGTTGACATTGACACATTTAACAATATGTCATTTAGGCAAAATGACCCGACTATTTTTACACAGTATATAGGCCTATGTTTGTCGATAAATGTTGGTAAATAGTGCTAAATCATGGAGATTTTTGTATATGCCTATATATATATATCATCTAGATGTGTATAAGAGACAGTATATATACATATGTATATGTATAATATATACAGTATATATAATAGAACTCTGACAAATATTTGTTTTTATTATATTTATGTAGTGGTGCGATGAGCTATTGTGCCAAACTATTACTAGGCATTTAAAAGCCAATGAAATACCAGTGCGTAGTTACGTCATCGAGATTCTTGTTATTCTTCATTCTTTTTTGTCTGAAATTACACACTCTGTTAGAAATCATCTTATCGCTTCAATTACTTCTATACAGCACTTAGACTATATTCTGATTAAATCGACATGTCTTTTGTTCTTGACTACATACATTAGTAATTGATAATGAATTAACCATATAGTAGAGGATGTGACTAAGTATATAAGATCGCTGAAACAGTATTGAGAATTTAGGGCGTAAAAATTCTCACAGATAACTCTCTGACATGCTCTTGTGAAGGTGAAGAGTAGACCCTACTATGGATTTTAAAATACTGTTTGTTTCTGTTATTGTGATCTGGTATTATGGGTTGACAGAGGCACGAACCTATCGTTATTGTGAGTAGATTTATCTGACATTTTAGTACGAATTTTGTTTGAAAAGGAATATGAGATTTTAATTAGAGGATGGTAACTGAAGGTTTGAAAAGAAAAATGTGCTTCAATTCAAGTCATTAGAATAATAATATCTGAATTATTAGGCCTATTCTCTGGTGATGATTGAAGCAGCTCAATCGAAACGTCGAGACACTATCGACGGAACAACAGTTTTTTTTTTCAGACCTACCTAACGTGGTGTACCGCAAGCATTTATTATTATAGGATGGTAATTGTGATCAAATATATTTCCTTTTCAATTTTTAACTTTAAATAACACACACACGCGCGCGCATTTTGAAATTGATGTACTATCAATAGTGTTTAGTTCTAGGCCTTACATTTGTAAATGACGAAATAAGTATATGCGTTGTAAACGTATTCATATTTTTATTGTTTTTACAGTATCCAGATCTAAAAGGCAAGATGATGAATGCGCCAGAGGAGACGCGCTTACTACTTCCATGTGCGATCGCGTTAGCCCAATTTCAGATGAAATTAGGCAAGAATTTAACCTGGATCCCTTCTACCATAACTATATGAACGCATATGGAATCCCGATCCTGTCGTCTGGAGCGGTGTCGCTAGCAGCGATGCAACGCGCGTGTTACACCGTACGATTCATGCTCGCTGATCGTGAAGATGTCCGTAACGCAATGCACAACAAATGTGCGCGTGTATCGATCATCGGCTTGAATGAGTTGACCAATCAGATTCCAGAATATTCATTCTTACCAGACAGCGAAAATGAACGTGCACGTGGGATCGGGGGAACCCTGAACAATCCTGTTACAACGGTCGCTGAAGAAAATCTACTGTGTCTAGGCTATGAGGATGACAGGTGGTTTAGAGAAGACATTGGTGTACACGAATTTGCTCACGCTATTCACAAGATTGGCATGAACACCGTTGATTCTGGTTTTAGTAAACGTTTGAGAAAGGCTAGAAATGCAGCCATCAGTATGGGCCTTTGGTTGTCAACCTACGCAGCATCAAACGCTCAGGAGTATTATGCTGAGGGAGTGCAGAAGTTCTTTGGGGTCGACGTTGTTCAAGAATATACAGACGGCGTCCACAACAACATCAGCAATCGGATGGAATTACTCGAATACGACCCGCAATTGTACGCTTTCATGACGGAAACGTTTCCATGCGCAAATCACATAGTTTCAAGGTGTGAAAATCAAAGTAGGTGTAACAATAACTTTTAAGCGCAAATGCTCTTGAATTCGACCGTGACTATCCACACGAGTAAATTTTGTTCTGTTTTCCCCACTAGGCCTACTTCGTCACTTTGATGAGCTTAAATCAACTATACAGCAATCAGCTTTCTCTGCATTACAATGTAAAGAGCGCCTATTTATAGTTATATAAAGCTGTTTCACACTAGCAATTGCTAGTAGTTTTACGACTATATAAAGTAAAGGGCCATTTTTCAGTGAAATTTAGCAGTAGCCTGCAGTCAACTCCATCACCCCTAGTCTTTTGTTACACTTTAATTTTATCCACCGGGCTTGATCTTTCAGTACTCAATATGTACTTGAGTTAGATCATCCAACGGGTTAATTATCAAATATGATGTGAATTCATTAGGTGTCCTAGAGCGAAATAATTTGGCATTTGTTAATACTTGCATTGTTGAAGGTTTCCACCGTTTGCACCAGTTTACCGAAAGTTTTTAACTGTAATTTCTATGACCTCAAATTAGCCATCACAGCTAGGCCTATCTCCATAAGATAGAAATATAGGCTGCAGCCGCTGCACACACCATTAGGCCACAAAAACACACTGTCACTGTTTTGTACACTTAAATTATCACCTAATTGCCTATTTGAAGTGCCACAGACGATTTTTTAAAGTACGTTTAAAAAAACAGTCTTTAAACAATCACAGCGACTCTTTAAGCAAATAGAGTATCAAATAATGAATAAAGAAAAAATAGTTTATTAATTAATTAATATTAACATGCCATTTTTATAGTAATTATGCAATTATATAGGCCTGCCTTTATTAATGCACCTTTTGAAATTTACTTTTAACAGCATTAATAGAAACCCGACCTTTGATGATGAATTGTAATGAGATGATGGGAACTACGGCTACTACTATCAAAAAGGAAGTTACGACCGAAGTCGGTGAGTAAAGCCAGGCACAAACTGCGTCAGCCGTCGACAAACGTCGACCGACGAAATGCATCCACTTCCTACGAGCGCCTGGCGATGCGACACCCTTTGTTAAAATGTCGAGAAAGACTGTACGGACCGCTATTAAAAACAATCCGTTCCGGTATTTCTTCTATGGAATCACATCGGCTGGCGACCCTCGGTTCTCGAGTCTGAACTGGCAATATTGTATTGCTTGTGTCCTTGGGAAAGACTTCGATTACTACAAAGTTCTGGGTGTTTGAGTCATATGAAATGTTCATAGATGCTGTATTATATGTAGTATTATTTTTATTATGACTATTATACAAGTATTAGTAATAATGATGATGATGACGATAATAATAATAATAATTATTATTATTTATAAGTGTAATTTTGCCCAACCTGACGTGGAAATGTACCGAATACTCAGTACATTTGAAAACAATTGCGAAAAAATCGCAAGTTGTTCTCGGGTGGGTCTCGAACCCACGATCTCCAGATCACTAGCCTGGCATCATACCTCTAGACCACCGAGCTTGCGCCTGATGGCCAGGGTCGAATTCGAGTCCAAATAAGCAGCGGGTACTGCAGTGTTGATAGTAATTGTTATTGTCGTGGTGTAATATTAGACAATAACTGTAATAATCCAGATATTGTCTAATATTCCATCACGACAATAACAATTACTATCAATAATAATAATAATAATAATAATAATAATAATAATAATAATAATTACTATTATTATTATTATTATTATTATTATTATTATTATTGCTACTGTTATTATTATTAAAACCAGGGAATTAAAATTATTATTATAATTATTATAAATTATAACTATTGATAACAATTGTTTTTTCCTCTTATAAGCTGCCAGTACCGAAAATGGTGAACTATCTACGAACGTCATATCAACGATAATCACCACGATGAGTACAGAACCT
>NW_022755335.1:539816-571774 GCF_011630105.1 Anneissia japonica | reverse complement strand
GGGCTTCTTTTCGAGGATACTTTTGCAAAGTAAAGAGGGGGCTTCTTTTCAAAATGAATGCTGTAAGTTCTGAGAATTACTACTATAAAACAATAAATATAGGGCCACTTTAACATCAATCCATATCATCGAATGTATTAATCGGCATTAAATTACCTAAACTATTGTATAAACCAAGCGTGATTTTAATTTATTTTGTATTTTTAAAATTCATGTACCGTGTATATACTGTAAAATCTCGAAAAAAAAGCCCATGCTATCTTGCCCATGACTATTTTTGTAAACTAAAGAGGGGCTTCTTCTCGAGATTAAGCCCATTGGGCTTCTATTCAATGTTTTACGGTATGTTATTTGTTATGACCTAGATTACTCATTTCAGTGATATACACAATAATAAATAAATAAAAGAACGAACGGAGGATGAACGAACGAACAAACGAATGAATGAGCAAAACATTACCATGCTTTTGAAATATCCTTGACATATTCTCTTCTATCTCGTAGTGTGTTATGACAAGCACATCTTATGCCCTTTATATGCGGCTAGGTGCAAAGTCAACCGTATAATTCGAAAACATTGCCGGTTAACTTGTCGTCTCTGTAAAGGTAAGTAAGGTATATTTAACAATTTTTTTTTCTTTCATTTCATCACAGCAAAACAAATATAATATTCCCAGACCGAAAGAGGGAAAGAGAATGTAATGTCTACACTGAAAGTCATAATAATGGCATAATTAGCATCACAAGTTTCGGCAATCGCCATTCCACATTAAATGTGTCTATGCTACAATTTATAGCTTTAACATAATCCTCTGCTTGTGGACTACATTTTATGAATTTAGTTAAAACTTTATTTTGACGGTCTGATTGAACTACATCTTCATTTATAGATATAAACATTTACTACAATAAATTAGATTATTTACACACGAAAATAATTACATTTCTTTGAAAACTAATGATTTCTATCCACGATTAATTTTTTTTAGTGTTTTGAAAAGGCATTCTTGAATCCTTTAGAATAAATTTATCATCTGCATATTGTTATTTTTTTTAGTGATATTCTCATAACCTAAAAGAAACCCGTTGCATCTTTTGGAAGAGTAGGGGGTTGCCCCGATACTTTGCTTCAATTAAGCCGTGTCATTGTGGATGGGAATATATGAAAACACGAAGCGTCTATGGCCGCTATTCACGGGCAACGCCCATACACAATTCAGTATTATGAAGCTGCTCCTACCTCTACCTGCTAATATCATTGTTGATGATTTAAAATAGCTGCTCCTAATGATGATGATTCCTATATTGATATATTGATGTTGATCATGATGATAAGGATGATGATGATAGATGATTATACTGTTGGTGGTGGTCCAGATAATTATTGTGATGATTATGGTAATAAATATTGGGTTTTTTTTCTTGTTAATGATACAGATTTCAACAACTAGGAAGAAGGAATTTGTTAAACCCACCAATGCTTCGTGATGGAAAATTGGAAGAAGATATGCCGCTGGTGTTAATGTGTCCTGATCCTTAAACATTGGCTAGTAACGATAAAGCTACTGTGGACGACTATGGATTAGCATACTCGAACTCACGTAAAAAATGTTCAATGAAACCTCATTATACGGTATCACCCCAACCGGGATTCAAACACGGTTTTTTTTACTACCGTTTACAATGTAGCCTATTATTCATTAAGTATACCTGCAATAAAATGAGAATATATCTCTTTACGTGTCACATTTATTATTATTACTTATTATTATTATTATTATTATTATTATTATTATTATTATTATTATATAGGCCAAAATGTAGCTATTTTGAAGAAATTAATAAGGTCCTACATCCATAAATAACATTTTCGTTTTCGATTACCGATGCTCGTCAAATCATCGTCATCATCATTTTCCGGTACTGTGCATAACCTCTATTAATAGAGTATACTCGCACAACGCAAAATGGTATGCATCATTGCAGATGTGTTCAAATTTTTCTTTCCCTTGTCTTGTTAAAATCAGTGCTTTATTAAAATTAATTAACATTTTTAATTCTTTTTTCCTCATTAAAAAAAAATGTGATGGATTGATCAATAGTTGAATTGAATAAATATGCTGATTTAGTTTTTAATAATTTGCAAAATTTTGTTCAAATGTTTTGTTATTATCAATGTAGTTCTGAAGATATATATACTTTAAGAAAATATAATATGCATTTTTTAAAATTAAATTTTCTTTTGTACTGTCAAAGGAATAAAATGCCAATTTATAAACCAGACAAACAATTTCATTGACACTAGACTCTGATGAAGTAGGACTTACAGCATTTTTCGTCTGCCAAAAGATATGAACACGCACACAGTTGGTTCGATCAAACGAAATCTTGCAAAGTGTGATCAAACATGACACTGACAGGCAATAATTCTGATAAGGTCTGTTCAGCTTTGCATTAACTTATATATTGCAGTTTAGCCTATGTTTCTAAATTGTTGTAAAAGTGCACATTTATAGATAAGTATATAATTTGGTATAAATTGTACCAGCATTTGATGGTAAGATAAAACAGACGCGTGCTGGAGGATGAGTGGTGAACTCCCACAGCCTTCTTGCACATCTGGCCCAACGTAATAAAGTTATTCAGGTAAAATTATCGACTATAATACTGAATATTAACAACAATGTTGCTAATATATAAAACTCTGAACTGTTTCCTAGTGAATATTCTGTATATGCTTCTGATGGGTAAAGATCGACCTCCAAAGGACTCCAAAAATGTAGGAGTAAAACAGGAAGGGTGAACATAGCGTCGAATGACAGGAAATGTTTAAGACGCGGAGCTTCAACCATGAGCAGGCTTGCCTTACCGGAAATAAATATTCGCTCGTGTCAGTCTACTTCTTTTTGTTAAAAAAAGCTCTGCTTTTTCCTAGTTCTCTGGTTTGTCTTGCTTGCTTGCTTAATTGTTTTAGTTAGATACTCCCGGGGGGGGGGGGTTGATACAAGGGACCATCCCCCCCCCCCCCTTGTCAAATATTGGGGGATATATCCCCCCCATCCCCCGGGATCTACGCCTATGCCTGTGAGTAATGAATAGGCGGGCCCCGTCCAATAAATTGCCTGAAACGGTGCGGTGATGGTGTGGTGCTTCTTTTCTTGTAGCTTTAAGGTTCATGGTAATTTTTGGTTCCTTCCTCCTGTAGCGCCTTGAGCTCTTTTCTTGTAGCTTTAAGGTTCATGGTAATTTTTGGTTCCTTCCTCCTGTAGCGCCTTGAGCACTAATGCAGTGAATTTTTGCGCTTTATAAATCTTATATTATTATTATTATTATTATTATTATTATTATTATTATTATTATTATTATTATTATTATTATTATTATTATTATTATTATTATTTATTATCAATTTTACTTTCGATCCTTTTAAATTTAAATGATTTAAATTAAGTGCAATAACTACAATATAATCACGTTAGACTTATCCTTTTCTCCGAAATTCGCACTAACTAGAAGGCTCATCAACAAACTGAAATCTGTTTCATTACGTCAACCATGCTTAAACTAAGTGAAATCTGTAAGTTTCGAAGGGCCCTTTCTCGACTTTTTAATTTATTTTTCATATCCAGCGAGTGGAAGAAAGCTAATGTCATCCATTTACATTGGAGTAAAGCTTTTTAATGCACTTATTATTAAGAAATTCCACATATAGCCTATGGAATATGTGGTTTCTTATTATGTTGGTTTTCCAAAGTGTGTTGTTTAGGAGCTTCATCCGATTTTCGTCATGTTAAATCAGGTGTCCCTCAAAGGTCTGTGTAGGTCTCCAATGTTGTTTTATCTTTCTTTAAGATGAAGCCTGGACAAACGAATGGGTTTCTTTCTGACCATCTCGCAAATGTCTAAATTACATTTAGTCGGGGTACTTTTAAGCATGGAGGTATAAAATGTATCCTCAATGGCGGCGGAACGTTTTTGAAAGTGGGGGAGGGGTATTTCATAAGGTCCAGTATAGGAGCGAAGCGAGCATCTAGGCTGAGGAGCCAGGGGGTCCAGGGGCGAAGCCAAGCATATGTTACGAGTTTGGTGAATTTTATTACTTATTTTATAGGCATCAAACTACTGTAATATGACTACATAATTGTTGTAATTTCCAGTGGCGGATCCAGAAAGTAGAAAGGGGGCCCGTGAGGGGGTACTTTCACAGATGGAGGTGCTTTCACTGATGAAGGGTGCATACTACCTCAGCCCCACCATGGTTGGGGCTGAGGTAAAAAATGTTGTGATTGAGGCACACCTAGATGGCCGGAAATTGCACTTCCAGACATAGAATTAAAATATAATTTTCTTTATATCTCCTTTTTAAAAAAATTTTAACAATTTAGGGGGACCTAGTTGGGCCCCGTTGAATCCGCCACTGAGTACTTTCGCAGATGGAAGACCTATACCATATCAGCCCCACCATTGTTGGGGCTGAGGCGAGAAAATTTGTGATTATGCTACCCCTAGATGGCCGGAAATTCCACTCTCAGACTTAAAATTTGAATATAATTTTCTTTATATCTCCATAAAAAAATGGTTTTTTTAAAATAAAATTTAGGCGCCCACACTTTACGAAGAAAGCCTATGTCAGGATTGCTTCCACGATCTCAATAGAGTATTTATCATGAGGGGTATCCTTGAACCTCCTTCACTTTTCCCCGATGGATAATTACAGATTTAAAAAAATTGAATACAATTTTGTCTGTCTTCTCCATTTCTTTTATAATTTTGAAAAAATAGGAGGTTGGGGGCCCGTGTTGACTGGGCTCCCCCTTGAATCCGCCACTGTTCAATATAACACTTGACATGACAGGGTGTACCCTAAATTTGTCAGATGGAGAAATCTTTTAACCTATCCCTTTGTTTCACAAATGACTAACTCCTAATGAAAGATTTTTATCATTCGAAAGGGCTTTTTTATTCAACACTTTTGTAATTTTTACAACCTATAAAGCATTAAGATACAAAGTACTACAAATTCTGTAGTTAACCTTCAGAAAACTTTATTTTAAGAAATAGCCTAATTAAGTATTTTATTGCTTTCGTTAAATTAGATGAAATTTAAATGCGGTTGCATTACGCTAGTTTGGAGGTTTACTGTCAGCCAATCAGCTACACTTAAATATTCATGGTTAACGTAAAGAGAACTAGAGCGTCTCTCATAAAGAGTGCCTACCTCCACCCTATGCATAAATACAGAATTCGTGCAAACCAGTGATTCCATTATTTTTTCTTCATGCTCGAGGGTAAGTTTCAAGAAAACTTTACAGATGCACGTATATACAGACTCAATCAACATCTGTTTGCTCAACTCAAAAGGGGGAACTTGTAATGTTCGTTTGAAAATGAAAAAAGAAATTTATATTGTATAAAAATAATAGGTCGATTTATAAAGCGCAAGTAATAATAATAACATTGCACGTTCGTAATGTTTATCACTGGTGCTGAGAACAGTCACAAAAGTGGGGGGATGCCCCCCGTAGAAAAAGTGGGAAGGCCAATAGCCCCTGACAACCACCCCCATCTGCTTCCGCCGCCGTTGCCTTGTTTTAAGATACCTGATCGGATCCACAGACAAACCTTTAATGCTTATATATTTTAACAGATATAAGGCCAGAAATATCAATAAATTTGAAAAAAAAATATTCAAGGATATTCAGCACATTTTACTTCGACCTAGTGGACATTATATGAGTCTCAAGTATAATATTGAAAAAAATAGAACAATCTTCTACCTAATTGCAGGGAAGTAAACCTAAAACGTATTTATGAAGTATGATCACCAGACCTAATTCAAAAACATGAACAATATAGTTAAACAAACTTTTAAAAATCAAACAAAAATGTATAGTTTAATAAAATTTTAAAAAAGTATTTTTTGGTAGTGCATCGTACATTTTTTCGAATAACATTGACCATTGTATTATTATGCCTGTGGCCTGTCACGCCAAAATTGGTCCGGGCCATAAAAGACCCGGTGAACTAACACACAGCATGCATCATTTTCGGCGGCCGTGCTTAGGCTTATAATACAACACAAGACTGATTTATTAGTTTTAAATATTTCATATCATTGTGTGGGGTACAGGGTGGGGCATTAGATCATGCAATAGTTGTTCTGGTTATTACATAAAAATATAAAAGGGTCAGTAATTTTTTTTCAAATGATTGGTCATCGTCGCGGCGTTAAGCAAGCACACAACCAAAACAAAAAAAAGTAAAAAATAAGCTAAACTAAAGCGGACCAACACAATTTACGACCATATAGTTTAACTTCTTTTCTAACTTTTACACCAAGAGTTTACTGGGCGCGAAGTGCGAAAATAACATATTCATTTTGATGGCATACTCAATTGTACACATAACCAATGAAAAAAATATTATATAATAAGAGATGAGATATTTTATATATCATTTGTTTAAAAAGAGATATGAAAAACGTTAAAAAATACAGGTTATAATTACTAAATATACGCAGGACCGATTTTTGCTTTAATGTGGACTACATTTGGCAGGTAATTAAAGCCCGATTTTGGCCCCTGTAGACGGTTAATGATTTTGTACCGGTAGACCTGACAGGTCTACCGGTATGAATATGTGCATATACTATGCGTCTTTAACGATGCAAAATGCAGGCGAAGTTCACAATTTGGCGGATAAAACGACAATATCCTTAGAAAAACTCAAGCAACACATTGAAATACATTCCAAAAACAACAACAAAAGACAGAACAAAATCAATACACACAATGTTAAACAAGTGAGCCTTCGTAACATTAAAACGACCAGAGTCTCGCGACGTAACAAGGAAATAAAAATTTCACAATCTCTTATTATGACGCATGAGACATAGATTTATATCTATATAGATCAGAGGTGAGATAACATGTGCCTCTTTACACCCCTCTCCCTATTGATCTAGGCAAATTAATACAAATGAAAATCGTAAATTTTTAATTACTTGTCTCCATGGTTGGTGACTGTATATTTTCCCGTTCATTTCTTTCCCCCACTTTGGAACATACTGGGGCAATAAACTACATATTATACACTTTTTTTTTTATAAGAACACATTTTAAAGGTACACTGAGGCTTGAATCGCTTAAATAATTAAACAACAAAATAAAAACAACTTAAGGCTGAGGTAAATGTCAAATGGGGTTTTGATTTTTAAGAATAGAAAAAAAAAACAACAAATCTTTATACCTACAGTACGGTAGCTGTGACTATTTAATACCCTCTATAATACAGTACAGTTATTATACTGCTGTACAATAATAATTTTAAATGTTTGAAAAGTGTGCAAAAAAATTTAAAATAAGAACAAAATAATCGTCAAAATTTTACTGGTTCTTATTAAAAAATGTGTAGACCCTATTATGTCGGATTTTATGTGCGATATAGAATTAGTTCAAACAAACCGGTTAATTCAAAATTTAGGCCGACTCATTTTCATTCTCGTACTAATTTGTCAAATTTTCCGTTTATTCCTTCTCTCAGACAATGGAATTTAGTACCTGTAGTCACTATATTTAAATTTATGGTTTTAACTAAAGCGAAGTTTTAAAATGATTCGTTTATGTTGTTACCGTTTTAAATCTTTCATTGTGCATATTTTTAATTTAATTAAAATTTCTATATAATATAATACGTATGTTTTTAAGTTTTACATGTATTGTTTTCCACCTTGGAGAACGAGTAGACAGTGATTTGTTTCGCTTTTTGGTTTCTGTCAGGTTGTTAACGATTGCTCTTTTTCTGTATTTCTATGTATTGTCTGTATTTTCTCGTCTCCAAACATTTGATGTTTTCTGGAGACAAATCAAATGAGATTAAAGGCCTATTATACATCATGTCCCATCGTAGAGGTCTACTACGATATTGAGAAATAATATTTGAGAGAAACGTATGTCCCCATCGTGAATGGACCCACGAATTTCCGACCGTTCGTTATAGGCCTACTCATCAACTTAAAAATGAGGCCTTGTAGCTCATTTGGTAGAGAATCCGAACGGTGATCGGAAGGTCTTGGGTTCGAAATCCAAATGGGGACATACGTTTTTCTAAAAAAAGTCCCTATTTATTATCATCTTTAATTGTCACCAGCGGATGTGTATTTCCATACCAAAGTTACTATCATGTGATTATCAAGTTGATGTATTACACAAGAGTCAAATAGGGATTTAGGAAGGACGAAAACGGTGTAATCGTTGAGACTACGAACTATAATTAGTTTTAATTTTAGAAGGGAATATGCATCATACATTTACAATGGTCTAGATAAGGTAATTATTTATCAGAAAAAGGAATAAACGTAGGCCTAGGCCAAACCAACACATAACGATCAACAGTTTAGAAATTTGAAATATAATAACACCTAAAATATTTCGAAGTTAAATATAGAACATTCTTACTGCGAAACTGTTAAAATATTGGTGCGATGAGGAACTGTGCAAAACTCTTTGGACCAGCCAATAACAAACCAATGAAAAACCAGTTTGGATAGAGTTAGGACTACGTCATCTACATTGTGAATGTAGACTTTTTTCATCCTGTAATAGTCTAATTATTAAAGCACCCTACAATATTACACCCTCTGTTGGATATGGTCTTATCGCTTCAATGACTTCTATACAGAACTTTTTTGATTAAATCGACATGTCTTTTGTTCTTAACCACATACATCTGTAATTGATGATGGGTGAACCATATTGTGGAGGATGGTGACGAAGTATTATATTGCTAAAAACACTATTGAGTATTTATAAGCGTACCTGTAACAATTCTCACAGTGGTTCTATATATCTATTTGACATGCTCTCAAAAAGGTACGTTTAAATGGATTTTAAAGTACTGTTTGTTTCTTTTATTTTGATCTGGTATGGGTTGACGGAAGCACGAACCTATCGTTACTGTGAGTAGTTTTATTTGGCATTTCAGTTCAAATTTGTAAAACCTTTGAAAAAGAATATGAGACTTTAATCAGATGATGGTAACTGAAGGTTGGCATGGCGAAGTTACAACAATAAAATGCTTGCGGAACACCACGTAGATTTGAAAAGAAAAAAGTGCTCCAATTAAAGTCATTAGGAGAATAATATCTGAATTATTATTCTCCTGGTGATGATTGAAGCAGCTCAATCAAAACGTCGAAACACTCTGGACAAAACAGTCTTTCGTACCTACGTGGTGTACTTCAAGCATATAGGATGGCAACTTTGATCAAAATGAAATATGTTTCCTCCACATATATTTTCTTCAAAGTGTGTTACTTAAAATTAATAACAAACACACATTTTGAAATAGATGTGCTATCCATAGTGTTTAGTCCTATTACATTTGTGAATGATGAAATAAGCATGCTTTCTGAACTCAATCATATTTTTTTTTTACAGTATCCAGATCTAAAAGACAAGATGTTGAATGCATTCCCAGAGGAAACGCGCTTACTACTTCTATGTGCGATCGCGTTATCCCAATTCCAGATGAAATTAAGCAAGAATTTAGTCTGGATCAATTCTACCATAACTATACGAATGCATACGGAATCCCGATCCTGTCGTCTGGAGCGGTGCCGCTAGCAGCGATGCAACGCGCGTGTTACACCGTACGATTCATGCTCGCTGATCGTGATGATGTCCGTAACGCAATGCACAACAAATGTGCGCGTGTATCGATCATCGGCTTGAATGAATTGACCAATCAGATTCCAGAATATTCATTCTTACCCGACAGCGAAAATGAACGTGCACGTGGGATCGGGGGAACCCTGAACAATCCTGTTACAACGGTCGCTGAAGAAAACCTACTGTGTCTAGACTATGAGCATGACAGGTGGTTTAGAGAAGACATTGGTGTACACGAATTTGCTCACGCTATTCACAAGATTGGCATGAACACCGTTGATTCTGGCTTTAGTAAACGTTTGAGAAATGCTAAAAATGCAGCCATCAGTATGGGCCTTTGGGAGTCAACCTACGCAGCATCAAACGCTCAGGAGTATTATGCTGAGGGAGTGCAAAAGTTCTTTGGGGTCGACGTTATTCAAGAATATACAGACGGCGTCCACAACAACATCAGCAATCGGATTGAGTTACTCGAATACGACCCGCAATTGTATTCTTTCGTGCTGGAAACGTTTCCATGCGCAAACCACATAGTTTCAAGGTGTGAAGATCAAGGTAGGTTTAACATTAAGCGTATGCTCATTAATTGGACCGTCCATACACAAAGTTTGTTGCAGATCTGTTTTCCCACTAGGGCTACATCGTCACATTTTGATGAGCTTACAATACACAACAATTAGCTCTTTGTGAATTACAGTGTTAAAAACAGAGCCTATAGCTGTTTTGTTCACACTAAAAAATTACGACCACAAAGTAACTATTAAGCAGACAATTATTCATTCATTCATTTATTATTTATTCAGCCAATATATACAAAACATGTGATCAAAACAATAAAGACAATTAAATTACCTAAGTTGGCTTGGATTAACGATAGTGTTAGTTAAAACACTCTGCCCTCAAGCCTGTTAGTCCAGCTATTAAATTAAATAAATAATGTAGCATTTGTAAATAAATAAATACAATATAAAATTAAATCTGATTTTATTCTACAAATTATTTCTTTATAGTGTTCTTTTAATTTGTAACAGAATGTCGACATCGATTCAAACAAAAGCGAGTCTTTTAAGTCATCTGAGACTGGGCAGACCAAAGTCGTGGAAATTCATTTACAGAACTAGACTTTTCCTTTTCCGTGAAACGGCACAGTAGCCTACAGTTATCCTCTAGTAAGGGGGTGGGGACACGCTTTGTTTGTGCAAAATTGTCATCTCAACTCAATTTTTTATTTAATCAAAACAAATACAAGTGCACCCTCCAATTCCAACCCCCTCTAATAATTGGAGACCACTTTTTAAAGAACCTATCCTCAATCTATTAACAGTAACTAACCATGTAAGAACCGAACCTCGAGGCCACCTATCAAAGCTAAATAATTAGGCATTTGTTTAAACCTGTATTGAAGATTTTCCAGCGTTTACACCGATTTACCGACACCAAATAATTTGTCATCATCTATGCCACAAACAATTGTTGAATAAACTGACCCAGATGAAGAATTATATGCTGCATCCACTGCACACGCCAATGCCACTAAGACACACTGTCGGCTGGTTTGAATAGAATAGACTATTTGCAGTACTTTATTATGGTACTGTTATGACTTAATCGGCGCCTATTTAAAAACATCTTGCTTTCACGTAGTTGAAATCCAGTAAACTGTCACACACTGTTTTACACTGAGACAACCGTACAAGACACAATATTAGAATATATTTAAGAAATAGTCTTCAGTGTTTATATTAAAATATATTTTTTAAAAATAGTCATTAAACAATCACAGTGTAGCATTATATAGCAAATAGAACAACTTATTGATCAATAAATTAATATTAACATTCCATTTTCATAGTAATCATGTAATATAGCCTTCTCTATTAAATCACCTTTTGAAATTTACATTTAACAGCATTAATATCAACTCAACCTTTGATGATGAATTGCTATAGTGAAATGATGGAAACCATGGCTACTGCCGAAAAGGAATTTACGGCCGAAGTCGGTGAGTAAAGCCAAGCATACACTGCGTCTGCCGCCAAACGACCGTCGACCGACGAAATGGCATGTCCACTTTTTGCGCGAGCGCTTGGTGGCGCGGCACCGTCTGTTGAATGACGGGAAAGACTGTGCGGACCGTCATTAAAAACGATGCATTTCGCTTGTCTTCTATGGAATCGCATCGACTGACGACCCTCGGTACAGTGTGTTGCTGGATAATTTCCAATCGACAGATCGGTGCTCGAGTCAAAACTGGCCATTTTTTGTGTCCATGGGAGAGCCACTTTGTCTAAGTTGTCTCTTTCAACCAATGATATACTTGTAGCTAGCTCCATGCTGGTACGTTAGACTTAAAACGTTACAAGTTTAATAAATATATTATAAATAATAATATTGATTTTTTTCTCTTATAAGCTACCGAAAATGGTGAACCATCTGCGAACGTCGTATCAACGATAATCAGCACGATGCGTACAGAACCTAAGACACCAACAGAGGCAGAAACTTGTGAGAACATTTCTATTTGCTTAAATTAAATAAATTGAATTTATTTTGATATATTATTTTGTGATTGTAGAAGGATGTGAATATATGAAGCTACTAAGTGTCTCTCGGGCCCAGTGGCGGCTCTAGGATATATTGGGGGAGGGGGGCTAAGTTGTCCGACAAGGGTGACTTGAGCTCGTTGGCTCGAGCTGGGGGAAGGGGTTGAGAGGGGGTTTCCCCCTCCTAAATGAGATTTTTTTTAAAGAATATCTAGATGGCCGAAAATGGCACTCTCAGATTGTGACAGACATGTGGGCCTATTTTTATATTTTTATGTTCTGGCTGCCCGACGAGCTCTGTCCGGCGGATCGGGGGGCTTGACCTGTCCGGTGGGCCCCCTGCCCCCCGCTGGCGCCGCAGTGCTCGGGCCACGCCCATACACATTTCAGCACAATGGAGCTGTTAGTTATGTGGTTTTTCTCCTACCTTTACACCCATATGATTATTGTTGATTTATAAACGAAGCTGCTATGATGATCTATATATTGTTAATGATAATGCCGTTGGTGGTGGTAATTATGGCGATAATTACGGTTACAGTGTTGTTTCTCAATGATATAGATTTCAACCACAATGTACAATTTATTTGAGTATGTAGAAATTTTATCTGGTATGTTCGATACTACAGCGTTACAAGTTGTATAGGTGTAGGCCTATATAAATAATAACTAGTAACAGGCTAATTTTTTTTTTACAAGCTACCGAAAATGGTGGACCATCTACGAATGTCATATCAACGATAATCAGCACGATGCGTACAGAACCTAATACTCCAACAGTGACAGATACTTGTGAGTATATTTCTATTTGCGTATTAAATTGAATTTATGTTGATATATTATGTTATCATTGTAGAATGATGTGAATATATGAAGCTACGAAGTGTTTCTCTAAGGCCAATATTCATGGGCCACGCCGCATACACAATTCAGCGCAATGAAGCTGCGACTTACAGTATGGGGTTTTTCTCATACTTTTACACCTCCGTTTGCTGTTGATTTAACTAAGCTGCTACTAATGATGATGTTCTTTATATTGTTAAGGCCAACTCAGACAGCGTCGGCCGACGCAGCCCGACCCGATTTATCGTCGGGGACAGTCTTAAAGGCCAACTCAGACAGCGTCGGCCCAACTCAGACAGCGTCGGCCGACGCAGCCCGACCCGATTTATCGTCGGGGACAGTCTTAAGCCGTCGTGAGAAATATTAAACATGTTTAATATTCTACGACGCGATTGCCCCCGACGCACACCATCGCGTCTGCGTTCAACTCACACAGACCCGACGCGACAACAAATCGCGTCGGGCTGCGTCGGCCGACGCTGTCTGAGTTGGCCTTAAATGATGATGATGCCGTCGGTAGTGGTCAAGCTAATTATGGTGATGATTACGGTTACAGTGTTGTTTCTCTATGATGCAGATTTCAAAAACAATGTACAATCAATCTATTTCTGATTTGTTGTTATATTATGTTATTCGTTATGATTTGGATATACTCGATTATAAATAATATACAATAATAAATAAAAGAACGAACGGAGGATGAACAAACGAATGAATGAGCAAAACTTTACCATGCTTTTGAAATATCTGACAGATTATGGTCTCTCTTCTCTCATAGTGTGCCTTGACCAGTACAGCTTATGCAATATTTATGCAACTGAAAGTATGTGCAGAAATTACCCTATAATTCAAAGACTTTGTCGGTTTAGTTGTCATCTCTGTAATGGTAATATACCTTATTATTTAAAAATGATTTTGTTTTATGATTTAACCACAGCAAAGCAAACATACCATAACATTCCCAGACTGACCCAGCAGTGAGAGGAAAAAAAACGTAATGTCTCCACACAAAAAGTCATAATAATGGCATAAGCAGAATCACGAAAACTTAGAAGTCTTAGCAAACTCCATTCCACCTTAAATTTGTCTATATCACAATTTATACAGTAGCTTAAACATAATCCTCTACTTGTAGAATACATTTTGTAAATTTGGTCAAAATTTGGAATAAATGTAGGCCTATCATTAGTTTATTGTTCTTTTAATTCAATTCAATTCAATTTCAATTCATTTTATTCAGTCTATTATACATGAATATTATAACAGAGATGTGTTTTGAAGCTAAGCGATCAAACATAAATATAAGATATGATATTCTCGTTACTTAAAATAAATCTATTGCATCTTTTGGAAGAGTAGGGGTTGTCCCGATGTTCTCTCATTTCAGCCGCTCTCGTTGTAGAATGATGTGAATAATATGAAGCTACTAAGCTCCTCTACAGCAGCTACTCACGGGCCACGCCCATACACGAAGGCTGCGAGTTGTGGATTTTTCTCCTACCTTTAAGAACTACTCTACTCATCTACCTTTATGATTGTTGATTTAACGAAGTCGTTACCTTATACACATCTAGATGTGTATAAGAGACAGTATATATATATATATATATTGTTGGGTATTATATGGTAGTATTGTTAGGGGTTTTTTTGTCAATGATACAGATTTCAATAACAATGTACGATCAATCTATTTCAGTGTGTAGTAATTTCAACTCACAATGTGAATTATGGTACGAAGAAGGAATTTGTGAAATCTATCCAGGCTCTATGATGGCAAATTGCAAGAAGGCATGCCGCTGGTGTTAATGTGTTTTGCTCCTTAAACATTAGCGAGTAGCGATAAAGCATTGATAACTAATACAGTATATGGACTGGCTTTCTGGAACTCGCATAAAAAATGCTCATTGGAACCTCATATCAACCCAACCTGGATTCGAACCCGGAGGTTTACTACCGTTGAGAATTAACATATAATGTTCATGAATAACTACAAGAAAGTTTATATCTCTTTTCGTGCCACATTTATTATTATTATTATTATTATTATTATTATTATTATATAAGCCTAACTGTAGCTATTTTAAAGAATTTATTACGGTACGTACATGCATAAAAACATGTTCTTTTTCGATTACCAATGCTCGTCAATGAATATGTTGTTTAAAAAAACACCAAGGATAATGAGAAGTAGTGCCTTGCCAGAATTGTTAACATACAAAACAGGAAAGACATGATTAGTGCATCCGTCATTCTTCTCGTTCCATTACATTTAAGTTGTCATTCATTTCTAGACATGATAAGTTGTGGTTTTGTGTGCTACATCATTTTAATTTATGGTACAATATACAGTGAATTTTTTTAGTACTTTATGTGATAGGCTGATCATTATCGTTTAATTGAATAATTATGCTGACTTTGAAATAAATCGCAAGATTTTGTCCAAATGTTTTTACCTTACCTTACCTTACAGATGCACAATATCGATAGTACTTTAATTCATTGTGAAGATAACGATGGGACGGAAGTTATTCAGAAAAATTATCGACTATACTGACAATTAATGTTGCTATGCAAAACTGGGTGGCTTTGACAACGTCACCTATTCTTCCATGAGACGTTCAGTGGTGTTAAAATCCATATCATATTGACCGGCTTTTAAATTTGTCTGAAGAGTGTTTGAGCCTATATAGATCTAATTGCAATAAATAATGTCAACGTATTAGATCAATATAATCATTGACAAAGTAGGGATACTCTGCTTGTTCTACCGTGACCAGGCCTATTATTCAACACCATATACCGTCGTAGGTCTACTTATAAAATGATGATAATAAATATTTGAGAAAAACGTATGTTTCCATCTGGATTCAAACTCAAGACCTTCCGGCGGTTACAATTCGGATACTCTACCAACCCCCTAACAACTGAGTATCCAAACAGTAACTGCAAGATCTTAGGTTCGAATCCTGATGAGGACATACGTTTTTCTCAAATATCTACCAATATATATATACCAAAGTGAATATCATGTGATTATTAAATTGATATATCCCATCATTACGAACTTGTCAAAGCAGGGGTTTAGGAAGGATGATCAAACGGTGCAAGGTCCTCCCCTCCTCATAGGCTATGTGCCACCTTCTTCCCCTAGAAAAATTCAATGTTTCATCATTAGGCCGTTGTCATCATCAGCAATTCTCAACGATATACATTATGCCTACTACTTCTTTAGTGTTTCTAAGATGTTGTTGACATAGGATTCTGTGTACTACATTTAAGTTTGAATTGACATATTCAACAATACGCGAGCATACAGTGGACTAGTATTAGATTCAATGAACTGATCAATAACCTTGAATAGGCCTGTACCTAAGAAATTGGTGCTTCTGATCGGACAAAAGAAAGGTCAACCCAACATTATTTACGTTCTCTTGTCCACAGGCAGCTTCCGTCAAGTCGTTCAAATCGTTTTGAAACTACAAACTGTGATTAGTTTGGATTTTAGAAGCGAATAGGCATCATACATAGACCTTACAGTGGAGTAGATAAGGTAATTATTTACTATATTGTAATTAGGAACAGTAGGCCTGGGCTAAACCAATATTTTTACTACGAAACTGATAAAACATTCCCATTATTAAAAACGGTAAATTGTACTCACAAAAATACACCCTGGCGATAGTGTAGCCCGTTTTAGATCAGAAGCGCCCAGACATTCTTTAAAAATTTACGGTCATTAACTTCGATTAAAAATGAACATTTACTTATTTCAATGTTTTTCAAAAATTCTAGATCATGCCCGGGGATGATCTGCCACAATTCCCTGCACAAACAAGCATGGGTCTTTGCACGTGTAGATTCTCTATTTTACTGTACTTTTTTATGGCCACATCCATATGGTATTCCCGAATGTAGGAATGACCCCGGACAAAATGGCCCAGGAAAAAATGGCCCCGGAAAAAATGGCCCCGGTAAAAATGGCCCCAGTAAAAATGGCCCCAAATGACAAGTAGGTAAAAATGGCCCCAATGAAAAAATTCAGTAATAGAAATGATATTTTTTTTAAATCTTCAAATATTTATAAACTGTAATAAGCAATAATTGAATCAATAACAAATACAGTTACACAACAGATGCAAATAATGTACTGAGAGATTATCAGAAAACAATGGCCATTGAACATTTTTTGATAGTTGAAATAAGTTTTAAAAACGCTATTCCACTAACAAAGTAGAGGAATGACATACATACAGTACCTCAACTACCAAAATATGTAACTCAAAGATAACCACAAAATTCACTTTTGTTAAGTATCAAATGAAATAACTTTACATTTTATAAACAGTGCAAATAAACAGTAGTTAAAGCATGTGGATCAATTGTTTGTTTGAATGACAAGTTAATGTAGGGCCTATGGGAAAAGGGAGGCTTACATTACTTCAACAAATGTTCTGCTTAGAGTTACTTCAAAGAAGTATTTGTTAATCAAATATTGTTTTTAAAGTAAACTGAATAATTAGGAATACATTTATTTAAGCAACTTATTTAATTGCATACTTGATTTCTACTCCCCGCCAAGTAAATTTAAGTGCCTAAAACTATACTAAATAATGTAAACTGAGATACTATATTATATACATAGTTATGTAAATATGGCAATTATGCTAAGAATTAAAATGGCGTGTAATTGTGAGGGTAAGGTAATTATGGTAGGATCAAATGGTATTGCTAAATGCCAAAAACCTCCTAAAACACACTGTAGAAAACCAAACAATTTAATTGTGATTGAATCACTTGGTATATCAATAAGAAAATTAAATATTTATAAGAACCTATTTTTGGTTAAAATGTTGATTTTTTTTTGGTGAAAAAACACTTGCAAATACACCACAATCCTCCAAACACACTGCGAACCCCATCCAAACCCTTTAATTGCGATTGTAGAACTCTCTTTTTCTAAAAAAAAATAAAATAATAATTTGATGTTCATATAAACTCATTGTTTGTTGGGTTTACCAATACCCGGATTGAATTTCTGGAAAATTGTGATTCCGCTTCCTTGAAATTGGCCACAAATAAATTAGGCCTATTTTAGTATTAATAAATGCATGATTTATGTTGATTTATTGATTATGTTGTTGCTATTTTTTAACTTTTAAATGGAAAAAAAATAAAAAGTGTTATTTATGGCTTTTTTTTTATCTTTGAATATTTTATCATTGAATATGTAATTTCTGCAAAAAGTAAAATGTAAATGGCAATTTATTTGATGTTAGATTCCTTTTAAAAACTAAATTATTTCAGTTTAAAAATGCATATAATGATTTTTTTTAAATCAGTTTTAATACAGAATTTTATTATTGGGGCCATTTTTACCTACCTGTCATTTGGGGCCATTTTTACCTACCTGTCATTTGGGGCCATTTTTACCGGGGCCATTTTACCTGGGTCATTTTTTCCGGGGCCATTTTTTCCTGGGCCATTTTTTCCGGGGCCATTCTTATCGTACACCGGTATTCCCTCTTTGTACCCAGGGATCCAAGACAAGTCAGAACCGAATAGGCCAATCCAGCGTGGTACCGGTAATACGGTATTGCACCCAACCAATCATAGTATGCATTATAACAGGCCTTAATTTTTTTATTTTTTAAAAGTTGAACACGTTCAGTATTTCAAAAGATAAACAAAATACTTCATTCATTCTATTCAAATAAACTGAAATGGAAAAACCCTCCTCTTTGAACAGAACTTATTTAAACACACTTAAATCAAGAGTATTTTAAATGTGTTTCATAAAATTACTGTACATAAAATAATCACCAGAAAGCATTAAAAGCAAACAACAAATAGTATTTAATAAATGTAATGTGTATAAATTATCATCTCTTCTAGGTCTAAATAATATTGACTCTGCTGAAATGTGACATAAATTGACGCTATACAATGTTTGACTTTCCACGTGAGACTAACTCCAAGCCAAAAGAAAAAGGCTTGCAGATAGCTAACAAGAGGTTACCGAATGTATCAACTGTACCTGTACATGGTAGGTACAAAAGCTAGACGCTTAACAGTACTCAGTTCAAAAGAGACAATTAAATCTCCATGTCTAGGTCTGATAATGTTGTCGAGGTATTGACTTATGTAAAACCATGGCTTACACGATGCAAAAAAAAAGGACCGTCTCTGCACCCCTGTCTGTTTCTACGAAAAAGCGTGGCAGAATCTGATCTTCCGTCTAGGGATAGCACGCTACCATTTTTTTTTTATCATAAATTGGTGATGAGGCAACTGTTTGTTTCCATCCACTTACTTAATGTTATAACTGTTTTACATTTTTCTTCAAGGCTCAATGACTCTGCCAAAGTGGGATCAATCGTCTTCCTCTAGTGATGAAGAGAATTCAAACGATTTACAAAAGTCATTAACTTTGCGAACTAAGCTTGAGATGTGTTTCAATAGTAAAGTGTTACCATATGAGGAAGAGGAGCAAAGGTTAGCAGTCTATAAGCAGTATGCAAACGGTCTTATTGCAAGAATTCAAAGGAACACATCATTTGTACGCGGGCTAAATCCCATACACGTTGGTAGCTCTGATGACGGTCTAAGTTTAGCTACCAGCGACTTCAACATATTGATACCACTATCCGTAGGTAATTCTGTAGTCAGAGTTGTCGAAATTGCTCCTGGGTGTGTAACCCTAAAACTGCCTCCTGCCCCTATGTTGAAGGAACGAAATGATAAATGGCTGGGATGGAGGTCTGCAGGTGGATACCTCTGCCCGACTTTAGCAAACAAGATGTTCCATGGATTTGCTACACAGTGGTTAGAAATAAGAGGATACAATGACGTCACCATTGAGCCATATGATGTGGTGAACAGTAGATCGGTACGGGTTAGTATCAAGAGACCATCAGTTCTGACAATCACCATTGAGGTTATTCCCGCGTTAAAGCTTCATGGTTTTCAATTTCCGTTCATAGCAAAGAAATTTCAGTTTGCTAGTTCTCCCATGGCATGGTCCATGGTGACGTATGAGCGCGAAAAGGTTCTTCTGAAGTCAATCAACATGGCAGACAATAACTGTAGATCAAAAGCTCTGTGTGTTTTGAAATATCTCCGTCTACATGACAGCGTTCTAGCCAACTTAACTACGTATCAAATGAAGACGTGCTTGCTGCACATAGCTGATTGTGAGATTGACGAAACAAAATGGCGGAAGCAGACAGTTGACCGTTGTTTCATAAAGCTAATTGAAACTTTGATGAAATTCATTGAAAACAAAGAACTTCCACACTTCTTCATAAAAGGAATAAACTTGTTCGAGGATTTTAATAAAGACACTTTAGACAAAGTATATACAAGACTGAACGTTCTAAAGAAGAGAGAGAAAGAACTTGGGAGGTTACTGGCAAAATGAACTTATTCTTTATTTTTATATAATTCGCACGAGTAACCGCTCCAACTAGTGTCTATAGGTTCCTTGCCTTAAACCACTCACCCATTTGCGAGTTTTTGTGATGGTGAAAAGCTTGAAGCTAGTAGGATTGAAATAGCAGTGGGAGCTTAAAAGGGAGTCGAACCTTCGTCACATCCTTATAATATTTTTGGTGTAATTTTCTCCTACTCTACTCTAAACGATCAGGTATGAGACTGTCTCTTATACACATCTACTCTGCTGAAATGTGACATAAATTGACGCTATACAATGTTTGACTTTCCACGTGAGACTAACTCCAAGCCAAAAGAAAAAGGCTTGCTCCGCCTGTCTCTTATACACATCTAGATGTGTATAAGAGCCAGCATATGTATTCACAGACTTGTAAATGCTTCCTTAAAGTGATTTGGTCCCCTCCCCTACTGGAAGAGGTTTGAGAGCAAAAGTCTGGCACCTAAATTTGTCTAACTGGAATCTCTGATTTAGCTAAATAATTAAATTATTAAACAGTTTAATTGTCATAAAGTAAAAAAAAATGGTATAAAAATAATGGTCAGTATACCTGTCTCTTATACACATCTAGATGTGTATAAGAGACAGCGTATTATGTCCTCAAATTTTGCCCAACCATGATGGTGTTCAGGTGGGTGTTATCTCACCAAACGTACCCCATGCCTCCCCCACACACACCTTTCGAAACAGATCTGCACCCTTGTCTTGACGTATTTTTGTTTTGGCATGGGATAGTGTAAAATGGATCTAGGCCACATTGTTGAAACCAAGTTTGCCGAATGTAAGATTGCCTAGCCGATAGACCGAGAGAGCCCCACTTTTTGACAAAAATGAAAAATTACGACTTTTTTACCCAATGGGAAGTGTTCTAATATAGACAATGGGTCGTGTCTCATATTATTTGTTATATTTTTATTATTCATTATTTTCACTTGACTCGCATAAATAATTTTGTTCGAACAACATTTATATGCAGTTGTACTTCGCAGCACTTCACTTGCAATTTGCAATTTCTAGTATTATTATTATTGCGTGTACAGTACTGTACACACAATGGCTACAGTATTTCCGGGATTAAGGGTCAAAGTTACACAATCGATCGTCGAAGAAACGATCTGCACATCATCGCAACAGCATTCTAAAAATAGTTGACCAATGGTGTCAGAAAATGTTATCACATGATGCAGTTGGTCCAATTGTAATCCTTTATGACCACGCTGAATTGCACTTTCATTTTTATTGTCTATCTAATGCGACAGTGTTTGTACGTAGAAATTTGTTACTCTTATACAGTTTATACTATCTAAGAAGAGGTAAGTCCATGAAACGTTATTTGTAATTGAACAATGGTTATAAATTTACAAAATTATAAGTTTTTTTTTTGCAGTGCTGTAGTTAGACGAGCCTCTGTAGAGCAGAACACCGCAGTGCGTGACGTGTTCCTGCTTTCATGGCTAGGCCTAGGTTAGGCCTACCCTAGGTAGAGACCCTCCTGCGCGTAACAGGCCTAGTAATATAGTAGCTAGGTGTATAGGCTGCATCCTAAGTTTCGTGGTGGAAATCACGTATACATTTTGCGGCTTTATACAGAATATATTGTAGCTTTAGTTGCAAAATTCGATAGATTTTGATTATGGACAAAGTTTCAAAATAAAATTTGTCATATAATTTTTGTTTTAGTTGCCTATCAAGGAGCGCTGTTAGTTGCTCTCCTGAACACGTGTTCAGGAGCTTGGAGGAGCGCGATTGCTCTCTTGCGCTCCTTAAAAATGATAGACTGTTTTTGCGAACTCAAAAGTGCACAATTTTTACATATCTGCATAGACCTAGGCTTACATTCTAGTTATTGAATTTTATATAGCTGTTATTAAACGATAATTACTATACAGCCTTAAAAAAGGATAGATCTATCTATTTAGACTTATTTTTAAGTAGTGACACCACAAGTTTATGAACTCCGATATTACGTTGACGCAATCTCGCCATGACATCATAATGATAAATTAAGTAAATCAACTTTGTTTGTGAAAGAGAAATGCTAGGTAATGTTGTGTGTGCTTCCTATTTCCCTAGTCCTGTTTGATCTGAAATTCTATTTCCACTCTTCGATACGACAGTAGTCACAATCCTGCTTACAAAAGTGAAATTCAAAAAAAGGGAAAAAACCTCGTGATTGATTTTAAAAGTACTATCACATGCAAAGATACTAAATTAGAGTGACAGTTTTTTTTAAATTATTTGTTTTTCATGGTTCAAATATGTCACAAGCTACTAAGTACTAAAATAAATTTTTATGAATGTTAGTTTGCACGAAATATATAAGTGGAATTGATTGTGATTACTGTGTGTGCGGCTAATGTCACTGTGATAGGTTTGTGTGAAAACATATGTATTCACAGACTTGTAAATGCTTCCTTAAAGTGATTTGGTCCCCTCCCCTACTGGAAGAGGTTTGAGAGCAAAAGTCTGGCACCTAAATTTGTCTAACTGGAATCTCTGATTTAGCTAAATAATTAAATTATTAAACAGTTTATTGTCATAAAGTTAAAAAAAATGGTATAAAAATAATGGTCAGTATACTTACACATTTTTATTTTATTATCAGATTCTACAAATATGCAGATTTTTGTCAAGACTCTTACTGGAAAAACCATCACCCTAGAGGTTGAGCCATCCGACACAATTGAAAATGTGAAAGCCAAAATTCAAGACAAAGAAGGAATTCCTCCAGATCAGCAACGTTTGATATTTGCAGGAAAGCAATTGGAAGATGGACGTACCCTGTCAGACTACAACATACAAAAGGAGTCCACACTACATCTTGTGTTGCGCCTCCGTGGTGGCATGCAAATCTTTGTCAAAACTCTTACTGGCAAAACCATCACCCTGGAAGTTGAGCCATCGGACACTATTGAAAATGTGAAAGCCAAAATCCAAGACAAGGAAGGCATCCCTCCAGATCAACAACGTTTGATCTTTGCAGGAAAGCAGTTGGAAGATGGACGTACACTGTCTGACTACAACATCCAAAAGGAGTCTACTCTCCATCTTGTGTTGCGTCTCCGTGGTGGCATGCAAATCTTCGTCAAAACCCTGACTGGCAAAACCATCACCTTGGAAGTTGAGCCATCAGACACAATTGAAAATGTTAAAGCTAAAATCCAAGACAAAGAAGGCATCCCTCCAGATCAGCAACGTTTGATCTTTGCAGGAAAGCAGTTGGAGGATGGACGTACATTGTCCGACTACAACATACAAAAGGAGTCCACTCTACATCTTGTGTTGCGTCTCCGAGGTGGCATGCAAATTTTTGTCAAAACTCTTACTGGCAAAACCATCACCCTGGAGGTTGAGCCATCAGACACCATTGAAAACGTGAAAGCTAAAATTCAAGACAAGGAAGGCATTCCTCCAGATCAGCAACGTTTGATTTTTGCAGGTAAGCAGTTGGAAGATGGACGTACACTGTCTGACTACAACATCCAAAAGGAGTCTACTCTCCATCTTGTGTTACGTCTCCGTGGTGGCATGCAAATCTTCGTCAAAACCCTGACTGGCAAAACCATCACCTTGGAAGTTGAGCCATCGGACACAATTGAAAATGTTAAAGCTAAAATCCAAGACAAGGAAGGCATCCCTCCAGATCAGCAACGTTTGATCTTTGCAGGAAAGCAGTTGGAGGATGGACGTACCTTGTCCGACTACAACATACAAAAGGAGTCCACTCTACATCTTGTATTGCGTCTCCGAGGTGGCATGCAAATCTTTGTCAAAACCCTGACTGGCAAAACCATCACTTTAGAAGTGGAGCCATCGGACACAATTGAAAATGTAAAAGCAAAAATTCAAGACAAGGAAGGCATCCCTCCAGATCAGCAACGTTTGATCTTTGCAGGAAAGCAGTTGGAAGATGGACGTACCTTGTCCGACTACAACATACAAAAGGAGTCCACTCTACATCTTGTGTTGCGTCTCCGAGGTGGTATGCAAATCTTTGTCAAAACTCTTACTGGCAAAACCATCACCCTGGAGGTTGAGCCATCAGACACCATTGAAAATGTGAAAGCTAAAATTCAAGACAAGGAAGGCATTCCTCCAGATCAGCAACGTTTGATCTTTGCAGGAAAGCAGTTGGAGGATGGACGTACGCTGTCTGACTACAACATACAAAAGGAGTCCACTCTCCATCTTGTGTTGCGTCTCCGAGGTGGTATGCAAATCTTTGTCAAAACTCTTACTGGCAAAACCATCACCCTGGAGGTTGAGCCATCAGACACCATTGAAAACGTGAAAGCTAAAATTCAAGACAAGGAAGGCATTCCTCCAGATCAGCAACGTTTGATTTTTGCAGGAAAGCAGTTGGAGGATGGACGTACGCTGTCTGACTACAACATACAAAAGGAGTCCACTCTCCATCTTGTGTTGCGTCTCCGAGGCGGTTGTTAAATTTGTGATACATTATTGTGCGTTTAATAAAGGCTGAATATAAGCTAAATAAATAACCAAGATAATTGTTTAAACAACAAAAATAATGAGATTTAGCAGAGTTAGTAATGTGTTACAGTATTTTAATATGCACTGTATCGTTGCAATTTTACAGTTGAATATGGGAAAGTGCTTTACGTTGAATGATTAAAAGAAAAGAATTTAATATTGAATAAAAAGAAAATAATTTGAAATAGTAATCAAGATTAATAAAGTATATCCCTATGTGTTCATTCTACTTCAGTTAAAGATGTACAGTACTATCAGTCATGAGGTAAAGAGATAAAAAATTATATAGTAATTCCACATTTTAATTGCTTAATTTGTATATTGAATTAATTTATTTTAAAAAATCCTATCAATTTTCAGACAGTTAAATAATAAATTTCCTGTATTCTTTGCATTTAATAGATCCTTAAATTGGTTGGTATACAATTTAAGGATTTTACTGTATATTGTAAATTGGTGAAAACTACTTTTTTTAATCTGCTTCTTGTTGGAAGCTAATGTAATCCAAATGAGCTATTCAATTTTTTTGGAATGTTTGAGGTAGTTTCACATCTATTTGACTGATAGTACATCTGTAAAGTGGAGAGAGAGTGTTGTAGGAAGTTTGTTTGCACTAATAACATGTACAAATATAACAAGCGAGGCTCTTTCTTTATCTTGTCAAAAACTTGTTTTGCGAACCTATGTTTTTTAAACGTCGGAGGAGGGCAGAAAGAAATTGAAATAAAATTTTGTTTTATTTAGCAAATAGTTTTGCCAGAAACATCCAAAAGGGAGGAGAAAATAAAAATACAATTTTATTGGTGAACGTGAACAGTGTAGCAATGGGACGTTTAAAGCTTTAAATTTATAGGAAGAAATATACTGTACATATCTTTTGGACATGTCAAGGCGCGGACGGCTAACTGGCCAAAAATAAAACTTTATTTTTATTCAAAATCATCATCATTGGTGGGCGGCGGGTTTGCTAAACAAGGTATAAAGAAGTCTCAACTCGTGTATAATTGTGCGTGCGAGAGTATATATATCTTGTACAGAAAGCTAAAGAAAATGCACACTAAATTCTCTATAAACACCATACTCTATATACAGTACTGAACTGTGAAGAAGGACTACTGAACATCAGGATGGCAACATATAAAAGCACATACGAGGCATAATGAATTGGTTTGGATTGTTTTTACGAGCTACTGTACAGTACTGGTGTTCTCCCACAGTAGTCTGAAGCAGAACTCCCTGTTTGGCCTCCTTGTTTTGTAACTAAAATTGATTTCTACACAATACTTTTTCATGTTGGCAACTTGTCAACTAATTCTTTTGCAATCCTTCCATGTAGTTGTGTAACATGAACTGTTTTGATGCCTGGAATGTTCGGGGAATTCCAAAAACCAATTGTTAACGTAAAGCGTAAAAGATTAACAACAATTTTTTTTTTTTCTATTTGAGTCATAATTTATTTTTTTTTACAGACTAGCTTTCACAGCAGTTTATGAGCAGGTAAAAATATTTTGCATAAAGTATTATACATACAAATCATCAATCTGTACAAAATTTGTCCCTTTTAATGCACAATACTAGTCATAATATGTACCCTGTACAGTAATTAAAAAAAAACATAAGCCATGTAGTCGGCTGATATTACATAAATATTGAGTAATGCAATAGCGTATAAAAAACAAATCCGTCGTAAATACTTGATGTAAACTGGTATTTGCAGTACAACTGGCAGTCATTGCTGTATACAGTACTGTACAAATTCAATGTGCTGGTACACAATTTAAAAAAAAGCAATTATTAATAAAGTAATTTGTATTGAATACAATACAGTATAAATTAAAACCAATCAGAAAATAATTACAGTATAAAAGTTTTACTCTTGTATACTTTAACAAAAAAAAAACAAAAAATGTCAATAATTATGTACAGTAATATTGATATTTATGGTCGGAAACCTCACGAGTACAGTAGTGTGTTTGTTCTTCACTATAATCACAGGCACAACCAGACAAAAATAAAACCTTTTCCACCATTTTCAATTACTGTAATATTGTTATCGTCATCTTTAGATGGGCTCATAAAACATTCATGTAAACCTACTGGGGATGGAATGTTTATTAATTAGTGCTGATAATTATTGTATTGATTAATATAACTGTCCTTGATTAATAATGATCAATAGAGTATCCACAGCATGATGAGCTATTTGAAGTACTGTAGTGTCTTACAATCAGCAATGATGATTTGAACCATGGAATGTGTGTTCCAGAACTTATCTCTACTAACCACTCTACCAGTTAATAATAAGTCCTACAAATTTATAATACCAGTGGTAATAAACTATTTTAATAGAGATGTAAACATTTCCTTTGAAAGATATTGCCACCATACTCTTGATAGTCTGACTTTGAGATCCAGTGAGGCTTGAATGTTGGCATGGATGCAATGACCGACCCACCAATCCAACAACAATAAGCACGATATGCTGGTGTGATCACGTTCGCCTAAAAGAAAAAAACAGTGAATGATGGAATATTCAAGGAAATTTTATTAATAGAGTACTGTACAAATCATGGAGGAAATATGGTACAAATACATTTGACATTCTTATCATACAGTATTCTATCAGCCTAATTGGATAGTGATATTTAGGATCAGGAATACGCGTATGTTCCACAAACACAAATTTACATAAATTTACACTCATTTTGTGGGTCTTTTGCAAAGACATTCAAGGGGTGAGGCTTAACGGAAATTTTCCATTACCTTAGCTAAACCCTCTTTCACCACCAGTTTGTTTAACTCGAATTCAAGACGTGATGTTAATCCAGGAAAGAGTGTGTTTCCACCAGAAAGCAAGACATTCTCATAAAATAGTTGTGTGTAATCACTCTCTTCATCTGCACCATTGATACAACTTTCCACAGCCTGATGAAAACCTGTTTGAAGTCAAAGAAAGAAAATGCACTAGTCAATGCATGCAAGCAAAAATAGTGATTTCATGACACTATTACTGTTTTCCAACAATTTTTGCCATCATTTTATAGAGTGGAGTTGTATTGTTGGCCTACCTACACTCTGCCGTATATAAAAATTTGGCAAAGTGAACAGTGGTTCTCCAATAATAGCTGGGTTTCTAATCTTAATTCTCAGGTCTCCGTGTTCAAACAGTAATGTACTAGAACTGCCATCTTGCTGTTCTGCAATAGAGCACTTTCCATCTGGTGCAACCTGTCCATACTTCTCTTTGACATTTCTGGCAAGCATAATATCACATTCAGTTCTGTTACCAGATCCATTTAAGATATCTGAGACAAGCTTCTGAGTGGTCTTTGTTAAATTACAACCAGTTGCAGTCATCTTGACAATTCCGTAGCCAGTTGCATGCCCTTCATGAAAAGCCACAGCATGTGACGCCCCATACCCAGACTCGATAACAACTCCTGTAAAATACATTTTCAGCACATCAAGTCATGGGTGCTACAAAGCTAAAGCTGACTGGGGTTCAAATAATTACCAGTCCTGTAACTGGGGGTGCTCTAAGCTCTTGCGCAAATTTAGACAGATGCAGTATAATATTATGCATTTTTTGTTCAGTGTTGGAAAAAATGGTGGTTACGCCCCTTTTCCCCTAGTTTTTAAATATATCAAAAATCTGTATCTCATTAACCGTTCATCAATTTTTGGTCAAACAACTTTTTTCTGTCTTAAGTTCTGCAACATATCAAAAAAAAGTTTTCCTCCGGAGCCTGACTTTAACCTAAACTTGGACAACAGGAAGGAAGAATTGTTTACTGTCATATTTACAAGCAAGCAAGAAATTTGCCTTTAACATACATCATATATTAAAACAGTTTAGTACTACTGTACTGTAATAAAATATGATTTCCATACTAATAACAAGGAAGGAGAGGCAAGGACACAGGCAAGCAATGTATGGTTCACTCACCAGAAGCTCTTCCAACCGAATACAATGCCAGGAGACCCTGACTTGAAAGATGAAATGCAGGAACATCAATTCCTTCAAACACTCTTTCCAGACTGTCTTTCCTGCTTTCTCTAGAACAACCTGCCACCTCAGACATCAACAGAGGAAAATCATTTGTGGAAGCCTTCAATTTTTCTTTGTATGCCCATTTGATAAGTTTCTCAGCTTCATCCCAGTTGCATATGGTTCCACTATCCACGATTGACGCTGAAGGAGTATCAGTAAGTATGTCAGTAGGGAACACATGATCTGGGTGACGTTTACCAATCTGATTGAATCCCAACTTTGTTGTTAGCGAACCGACGTCAAGTATTACCGCGTTGGCAGTCTCCATTGCATCATAAGGCAATCTAAATCATGAGGATTGGTATAGTAGGCCCAATTATAGCAACACTGAACTATAATTGAGATTCTATTGACCCTATAAGAATAAAAATAATGTAACCTGCATTCATATGGTGATTAGTACTTTGTATGGGAGATGTCAATCCTGATATTGACTTGAATGAGTAAAGTAACTGGGCCGGATCCAAAAATTTGAAATAGTAGGTCCGGGAAGGGAATTATTACGAATGGAGGGTCCACACTAGCTCCCCATCATGGTTGAGGCTGACGGTTCTGGATTTCCCATGGCTTTGACCTCTTAAGCTTCCGTCGGGGACATCGCACTTCCCCATCATTTTCCCCAGACTTGGACATGACAGGTAAATTCTGACGCTGATGTTTGGTAGCCGGAAATGAAATGTGAATACAATTTTCTCTTTGAAGTCCCCCTGCCCCAAACCATAACTAATCATAAGGCCATGGAAGAATATTAAAAAAAATTTTATATTTTCTTCCTCTATTGTTGGTATAGAGCCACCCTGCATTATTACTAGGCCCATACTTTAAAATAGGGAGCTTTTGATTTGTGTGATGACGCAACGCTAGAACGGAATCACTCATGCGTGGCCGTTCTACCTGGCGTCCTACGTCTCTGCATACGCAGATTTGGCAAAATTGCGTTCCAGAAACTACTCGACAAGGTGACCTTAACGTTCTCGCATGCGCAGATGACTTTTACTGATGTCATTACGTTCTACGTCCTACCCACTGATCTCTACTATAATAGCTGCAGGGGCGGATACAGGATTTAGCAAAAGGGGGGGGGCCTCCAAAGTAAAGATGGACGACCAGCCGAGGTACGAAGCACCAAGGGGGTGGGTTTGGGAAAATAGTAAGATTTTTTGAAATGGTACGCCCTTAAAAGCTCCTACAACAAAGAAAGGCATCTATTATTTAGAAGCGATATGCCTACTTTTACTCCTTTTTTTGTAGCTATTCATTGCACGATTATCTAAAAAAAAAAAAAAATAAATAAAAAAAAAATTTTTGATAAAAGGGTGAGGGGAGCTGGATTGCTCATTGGCTGGTTTTTTAGTGTCAGTGAGGCCGCCGTTGTGTTGGGGGGGGGGGGGGCAAAGAGACGTATCATTTTTGAGAAGTTTCTTTTGGCATTTGTTTAAATTATTGCTAAAAATAACGATTCTTTGTATTTAACGTAATGATTCATCTATCTACTTGATGTGACTTTTTTAATATGCAGTTTAGATAGCTCAAGCAAAGTTATTTGCGTTATTAGGGATAAACGTCACTATAACAACGCGACTTCACTCGCGCTTTTGAAAACTGCATAAACTGTCGCGTCTTTGTTAGAGGGTTTGGAAAAAATTTCTACGTTAAATTTAAATATATTATTGAAAAGTATTGCAAGAATCGTTATTTTTAACTATAATTTAAACAAATGCCAAAAGAAACTTCACTTAGGGCCTAGGTCTCACTTTTTTTCTGTACAGTGGTCCTTCCTACCGTCGTCGTGCAATCGAAAGCTCCCATGTTACCTACAAGGCTGTAGAAAGCCGGCCTAGGTGTAGTACTGCTAAAGTAATTTGCATTTAGATATTAAAACATTACTTTTTATCATAGGCCTAGTAGTAATTAGCTACAAATAATTTCTTATCTTATTAACAATTACAGTTACAATTAACTAAAATATATTTTACCCTAATTTAATACAAGGCATTTGTAATCAAAATCTCCCTCCAAACCAAAACGAAAAATAAACAAGACTTCAATACACGCATGCGCTATGAATGAAAATTTCTCGATTATCACAATCAGCAATCAGCTAGCATCCCATCCACGACTCTGTGTGACCCCGGGTGACCGCAAACGACAACGACATTCTACACAGCACCCGCCTCCGATCGGAAGCGCGTACTAATACGCACGCGCGGTTGAAATAAAAGATACAAAAAGTAAACATTTTGCGTGTAATTTCAACCTCACTCTAGACGAAACCGCACATCACAACGACAAAATAGACCTAAACTGAAAGGGAGCAGTTTATCTGGGGTTTTGGTTTGTATTATATTTGCGATTGCATCAAATTTATTAATTTGGTTATTCCTAGCTAGGCCTAGGCTAGGCCTGCTAGCTAGACAGGAGGCTATCCAGGTTAAACAGAGACATAGTGACATAGGAATTGGCTAGGCCTAACCTAAACTAAGGCTTAGGGCCTAGGTTTGCTAGGCCTTGGCCTCAAGTTTTATTTTATAATTTTTATTGGCAGTGACTGTTGTTACACCAGTCCTAATTCCTAATTCTGATTGGATGTTATTATGGATTAACTGGACAATAACTCTCCAATCAAAATTAAGAATTCATTTTAGTTATGGTTTAACAATAGCCACCGCCAATTTTACTATCTAGACTTGCCTATAATAAGCCAACCTACTAATGAGTAATGTTTACCAGATGGCCTCTTCAAGAAATTAACAATATTATTATCTTTCATGTTGAAGAAAGATTTTATAATACGCCTTTTTCACGAATCGGTAGACATCTTGAAGTGATGACAAACATTGCGAATCAGCGGTGCGTAACCAACAGAAATAAGATAAGCTTTTGGGCTGATTTTCTGACATCATGTTATTTAA
>NW_022755335.1:524479-539750 GCF_011630105.1 Anneissia japonica | reverse complement strand
AGATGTGGATAAGAGACAGGGACAGTATTATGCAATATAAAATATAGAATGTTCCAGTAACAAATGAATAATTATATATATTAGGTGTACGATCGCTGACATTCAACAAAGAAGTGCTGACGGTCGGAACCGGGAATGGTACAATACTGTTCTATGATATTAGGAATAAGGCATATCTCTGTCTCTTATACACATCTAGATGTGTATAAGAGACAGCTCTACTGGTGATATTTGCAACACGTTCAACTGTTTATATATATATATTATTTTTTTTAATTTCAGGTCATTAAGCTTGATGTCATAACTGGGCAGAAAATTCAGATCCCATCATTAAAGGGACGAGGTCCCTTTGTCCGTCAGCATATCAATTACAGTATTGGAAATGCATTCTTTTTTCATCATCCGCATTCAAGTTCCTGTGGCATACACAGCATTGACATTAACCCCAGTGGGACATTGTTAGCAACTGGGGGAGATAATCCTAATGAAGTAGCTGTTTACAAGCTACCGAACTTTGAGCCTGTTTGTGTTGGCGAAAATTGTCATGAAGATTGGATTTTCGATATTACATGGCTGGATGATGAGTTTCTTATAACAGGTAGAGTTATATTAATAATCAAATATTAATAATTATGATTTAATTACTACTTATTATCAATAATAAAACAAGAAAAAGGTAAAGAAAATAATATATAATAACATTTTTAAACAAACAATTAGTTTAAATATACAGTATTGTGTAATAATTTTGTTTTAAAAACAGATGGAGGTATTGTGTATTCTACACTGTCGCTACAGTGCTTTCTGAGGTAATTGTCGTACTGCATAGCAGTCCCCTACGCTCTCCGATTTTGCTCCCCAATTTGCCCGACCAAACAGCATTGCTGAAAGCTGTCGGCAAAATACAGTTTTTTATCTCAACCATAATGATGAAAATATTTTTTAAATTACATGATTTATGATATGATAATAACCATAAAATATAATCATAAATAAAGAATAAAAGAACAAGATTGCAATAAATTTGATTTAACTTTTTTTATCCCAGGTGGTCGTGATGGTAATTTAGGATTATTTCAGGTCACGAATGATATACAGGAACGTGCTTATCGTTCAGATAGCCAATGTTTCGTTTCACCCCATGAGAAGAAGCAATGCCAAGTCAGTCAAAAAGTACGAGCCATCAAATTTAACAGAAAGACTAATGTAAGTTATTTCAATTAGAGTTTTGCCTGTAAGTAATATACAAGGTTTTTTGTAGTGATTATTAAACCCTGTCCAGTCTATAAATTTCATTTGACAAAAAAGGTGGCATGTCTAAATAGGCACATCATAGGCAATTCGATAGTGTGGAGCATTAAGGTAAATACTGGCATTCTTCTGTAGATATACTCATTCCTAATAAGGTGAGGTGGTAAAATAACATAATATTTGCTATGTTTTGTCTTTGTGCTCATTTAATATTTCAATCTTGTAAGTGCATTAAGGAGAAATTTGTTTATTGTGTTGTCTGAGTCACAGCCAAAAGGGGTGGAGGATTTGATGGGAGCTTAAGCAGGCTGCCCCTGGTACTGCCATTGATGAAGAGAGACAATGAAATGGGGATGAAGTACTTTGCACAGGGAATATATTAATTAAGTGGCCAATGTCCAACCCCGTCTCTCAATCTTCTCCAAACCTCCTTGTTTAGCTTGTACTGTACCTTTGGTTTTTTGCAATCATAATCCCTGTTCAGGGTAACTTGTTTCTTAAATGCCTTTGTTTTCTTGTATTATTATAATCATAATCCGTATTCATGATAATTTGTTGACTGATTAATCATATATTGTAACTACCCTTAACAACGTAAAAATTAGCATTAGCATAATGCTCATATGGTACAAAATTATTTAATTGTGGGATTAATAGTTACCAGTTACTTGATTACTAATCTTTAAATTCTTATATTTCACCTGTTAAGTAATCCTCTTTTAAAAATGAACATGCTGTAGAAATTAAACCGCACTTGTTACCTTGCGTTAACAGTAGTATTTTTTACAGTTAACCTTTCCCTATTTCTTCATGGGTTTTACTTTGGATCTCTGTTGGCAAATTTATTGAACCACCACTGGATATAGCCAGCTATGGTGTGAAAGTTTTGTGAGGGGAGGGTGGCTTGCTATTTATATAAAGTAAGGGGGTATTAGAAAAATGTGATGAGATTATTTTTTAACTACTTAAAAAACATAATTTTTGTGGGTTTGGCAAATTCCATATGGGGTGTCTGGGTGCACAAGCCCCCTGGAATACTGTATGGCATTGGATTTAGCATTTACTTACTATCATACAGATTCTAGGATCACTGACTACAAATTCGATCTCAACAAAATTTAGTAGACGGAAGCTTGGTTAGTGCTTTCCGATCCCAAATTTATGGGATTAAATCCTGTGAGACACCAAGATTTTTCTCTAAATCAATAAAAACAACTCCACTCCCATACCTTGCAATGAAACTTGCTTAGCATCAGATGACATTATGGGCTTACAGTATCTGAAAGTGTTAACAAATGGATCATATAATAATCAAATTATCAGTTCCATAATAAATCATTATCATATTCTTTTTTACAGGATTTAGGAGTTTTATCACCTGACGGCCTCTTCCATATATGGAATATGCATCGATTTGAGGAATCATTCACAAAACGTCTTGATCAGTGTAAAGAGAACGTCTGTATGAGCCTATCTGAAGATAACTCACTATATGCTGTAGGCTCACAGTCTCATGTCACGTTTCTAGATCCTCGTGATTTGAAAACAGTTTTTGTTATATCATCGTCAGAAAGAGATAGTGGTAAGTTTTAAAGAAATTATTCGCTAAATCATTGTTGCTGACTTGTGTGTAAAAACCACAGAATCATAATAGTTATCTTGCATTACAATTACTGTACTAAAATCACAAATATTAAAATCACATTCTTCAAAAGACTAAAACAATATTAATACTATACAAAGAATAGGCAGTTAAATAGGTACTGTATTTCAGTGTCTGTTTCATTGATAGCAATATTGCTGTAGTTGTATTCTTTACGTCAGTTGATTAATCCTTAAGGTAGAATCATTGGGAATGTTTTACATGGTTTAAACATTATTGGAAGCCTATAAAATGTAAACCTCAAATCATAAAAAAAAAATTCACTATACTTGATAGTTACCCAGTGTACAGTATTATGCAATATAAAATATAGAATGTTCCAGTAACAAATGAATAATTATATATATTAGGTGTACGATCGCTGACATTCAACAAAGAAGTGCTGACGGTCGGAACCGGGAATGGTACAATACTGTTCTATGATATTAGGAATAAGGCATATCTACAGTGTGGCTGTTCAGGTAAACCATCAACATTGAAGTATAGGACAGGAGATGGTTGGCTGGTAGGTTTAATTTATCATTATTCAGGCATCATTTGCTTTTAGAATTGTTTGTTTTTCACTTTATATGTTTATTATTATTATAAATAAGTATACATGTAATTCTATCATTATCCTTGATTTATCGTTTGATATTAACTTCATGTTTATAATATTATATTACATTTTTATATTATCGCCATCATGTGTTCTTTTCATCTATATTCTTTTTTGATTCAGAATATAGTTTATAGTTTCATTATTTAATTGCTTTTATACTGTATCTATCTCAATAAAAGAATTTGTTAAACAGCGTTTGTCTCTGTAATAACTATGATTTTCTTTAAAAATTTTCTTAAAAAAAAACTTTTTGAATTTGTGTTCACTCAGGCAAGGGATGACATGTATGCTGAATTCTTTTTTAACGAACACTTCCCAAATTCTGTGTACACGCATTGCTACAACAGCGCAAGGACAAAGTTGTTTGCAGCTGGAGGACCATTACCATCAGGGCTTAGTGGAAACTATGCAGCGTTGTGGCAATGACGATGGCTCTAATCCCCAACTCAATGCTAATTACAGCAGGCCTAGCAACTACAATAAAAAAGAACTTCATTTTGAATATGCGGTCTGGCCAGAATGCAGCCTTGTGCTTAATGCCTGGCACACACTGCGTTGTACGACCATCTGGCGACGCGAGTGCCCAGCTTGATTTTGAATCAAGAAAATGAAGCAGCTAATTCTTTATGCAAACTTGTGCAATCGTTCTAATGTAACATTATTTATGAATTAAAATTGAAGGCATATAAGACAAAACTTAAGCAATTGATAAAGAAATGAATGGTAATGCTAAGGTTTCTGTAGCACTACATATATCCAGAAATAAATGATCTTTTATCTGATAAATTCCCATGGAAAACAGGTCTAATAGATTATTACCAACTCAAAATCATTAAGACATTTTGTCAGATAATTTTTAATTATGGATTGTTTGAGCTTTGGTTTGGGTAGATATTTAATTATGATCCATCTGCGAAGTGTTAGCAAGAAACATTTTTTTTCTGTTGGTGTAGTGGCAATAATAGCCATTCAAAACCTGCATAAAGAGGAGTAAAAACAAATATTAAACATAATTTCCATTGGCATCTGATCTGGAAAACAGCAACATCAAATTATTTGACATTTATTGAGTAATTTTAAATTGTTGTGAGAAAAATGGCCTTAAAGGAGGCTAAATAATCTCTATCAATTACTGTATTGTAAAAAAAGTATTTTAAAGTTGATATAAATTAAATTTAGGGAATAAGGTAACATATTTTATTATGATATTAGAAGAATAGATATTAATTTCTTTTTTAGGTTGTAAATTGTTTTTTTCTCTTATATAGTTTCCTAAACCTACATTTGCATTAAATAATTGAATTCTCATTATTTTTTTGGTAACTCTTGTATGTTGTTAATAGTTCCTGATGTTGCATGTGTAAAGTTTCCAGTTTAACATAAGATGTACAGTTGAACATAGGTTTCTATGAATATGCAAATTTTCTAGTTTTCTATAAGCAACCATTGATTTAACACATTTTATGCTATTTTTAGAAAAAAAATTTATAACTCTCAACATGTTTTCATTAATTAATGTGAGGTACAAATATATACAATTTAGACCTATAATCAGTAAAACATCAATTATTAACTGTGTCATGTATGAAACTATCACGGGTGGTTATGGTCAAACATATTTGAATGGCTATCAAACTGACTGACATGCATGGCACATTCCAGGGAGCAGTCGTGGGCACCTGAAAGTCCTACCTTTTTATGGATGTTATATTGCTGTCATATGTATATATATATCTATAGCATTGTTAAACAGTAAACCACATTTTGATATACAGGTAGAGGTTCACTTGACATGACATATTCATACTCAAATTCAGTGTTAACTTCTTATAAAGTATCTGTGGCTGCTGTTTGTAATACAGTATTGTGAAACCTTTTTAGAATATTACATGCATGGAAAACCTTAAAGTAATACACAATGGCTGTGACAAGTCCAAGAGGAAAATCTATGTCTTTCTTCCAATTAGGATTGTGCGTGTGTATTGGGTCCTGTTAAAATCACAAATATGTGGGGTAAACAACTGAATTTTGATTAAGTAATACGTCAAATTCAGTTTTCCTTATATTTCTAGTCTATAATTTTATACAGCGCTGTTGACAACAGAAGATGGAATTTGATTTTTATTTAATGAGTTTTGAATTCATTATTAAGAAGTTAGTTTTAAATATTTGCTTAAATTATCAGTTAATACTATTTTAATTAAAACATTACTCTCTGCAATTATTTATTTTGTACAGTGTATTATTTGAAATATTTGTTTTTAATTTGTTTTATTATCTGTAGTCCTAGATAATTACATAACTGTAACTATTGTTAAATCAGTTGTGTAAATTACTTTATAATTCTTATTAATTTAATAATTTCATCAAATTTGCTGTTAACAGTTTTTTGTGTTTTATATTAGTATGTAATTCTAAATGTTACTTTAAATATTTTTTTTTTATTCTATGAGTAAAAATAAAATAGAAACTATTGGAATGAACACATTACGAAGTTTTAAATTGCTTTATTTTTTGTTTATTTCAGAATGTGCATGAATATGAAAATAATTACAAAAAGAAAAACAAATTATTTGTAGCTAATTTAAAGAACACACTGAAACTTGACTTAATCAGCTAGAGCTGTCTCCCATATATGACTTGATGGTGGCTCTGGTGTCACCCAGGCAACTGGTATTGATGATGCACCACCAGTTTGAGGCAGGACAAGACATTGATCCCATTCATACCTGGAGAAGATAAATTACAGTTATCATTATCAATGATGGAAAGCACATTGATATTGTAGATAATAATAATAGGGTAGTTTTGTATAGCGCACATATCCATCTAATATAAGATGCTCAGGGCACTTGATATGTGGACTAGGAACTCGACCAATGACTTTCTTCACCCCTAAAAGCCAACTCAGACAGCGTCTCAGACGCGATGGTGTGCGTCGGGGGAAGTCGTGTCGTAGAATATTAAACACGTTTAATATTTCTGACGACGGCTTAAGACTGTCCCCGACGATAAATTGGGTCGGGCTGCGTCGGCCGACGCTGTCTGAGTCGGCCTTAAGGGTCTCTTCGTGTCTGTGCTACCTGGTAACCCGGGACCAGCAACTCTTGTCGTCCACTACAGGGGCTGTCTGTTCAGTACACCGGGGTATCCCCCTACTCGTATCGAATGATGTACTGGGTTCTTTATAGTGCACACGAGCCATTGTATACACTGGGTCTATGGTTTATTGTCCTTATCTGAGAAGACTTGTTCTACCACCAGAACCATAGGCGAGCGTGCCATTCTAACCAGCGCCGATATTATGACTATAGCTTGAGGCGCTCCTGCTAACTGCTCAGCCATTCGACACACCCTTAGATCTCTTTTAATGAGCTTTTTAACACATTGTATTTTGGCGTCAAACTCAACAACTTACCAATGAGTACAGGGCCAGGAATATGTCTTTGTATGTCTATACACTGCCGTTTCGTGGGACCTTAGCAATAATATCTACAAGGGACTTAGCACAAAGGTCCATTCAACACGATATAAAAAACATACACATATTCTGAAATTCTGAGATGCGTAGTTTGAGAAATGTGTGCTTGCTTGCAGGATCATAAGAGAAAACTCTCACAGAAAACTTGGACCTTACATCATTGGAAATATTTACATACAATGTACAATGGTTGCTTCAAGTATCCCCTACAGAAGCTTTTAGGAATGGAACCCCATCATTGGAAATATTTACATCAGAGGTTCTCAACTATATCAAAACAGGGGTCAAAATTTTTCATTGAATAAATTTGATGGGTTAGAGCAAGTGGTGTACTTTGGCGCATACACCATCTGAGCACCGCAGCCGAGAGCCAGTGGGGGATGGAAATTAGAAATTTTTTGAAAATAAGCAGGTAGACACCTACGAAAGTTACTCTTGGCCGAAAGTTGGCATGTTATGATTTCTTCGCTTTTTGCTGCAATAGTTCTTCTGATTTGATTGATTAAATCACTACAATTAGTGGGGCAATATATATCAGCAAAACAGAATGCAAGATTATTCAAGGTTAGAAATCTAGGCCTACGCCTAATGGAAAAATACAAATACACTTATATTCAAAATAAATATAGGGGCACTATTTTTTCTAGTTTGCATCGATACAAACACTGGTGTATTTTTTATCTGTTATTGATTAGAATACCTAAGCAGTGCTTTTTCAACCTAACACAAGGTTTTACATTTGCAGGGTTAAGAGCCATAAATTAGAGGATGTACACCATAACCAGAAAACTGTATTGATTATATCAGCGTAATCTTACCTCACATGTAGAAGAGCATCCATGTTTACTTCAGCTTGTTCATAAAATTGCTGGAATGGTATCAGATTTGGATCATGAACTTTTTCTGTAAAATAATAAGATTTAAGTTGTTACATAACTTAAACTTACATGATCACAAAATACATGTCTCTATGCATTGATTATTTGCTGATACACTACTCTTAACTGTAAATAATATTTTGAGGTGATCTGCAAATGTTTTGCAGTAGAGACTTTAAACACTAATGTGAATGTAGGCCATTCTAATACGTAATGCAGGGCCGGCTCTTGCAAAACCCGCTCTTTGACGCAATTTCTAATTATGCACAAGCGCCCAAAACGTTCAAGAATCAAAATTTAACATTTTCAGGTTTTTGCATTTTATAAAGAAAATATATTGAAGAACATTTACGCAAAATATCCATCATTAAATTTAGCTGAAAAGTATATTATAATTATTTTTAAAGAAAACAAATCTTAGTAACTGATTTTGGAAACTTTGGAAGCTGTTTTCTTTAAACCAACATGGCTGATATCCAATGAATAAAATATTCATAACACTTAAACTCAACCAATTTCTATCAAATAAACACTGTTTTAAAGAGGAATTCATGCAGAACTTAATTTTGCGAAATTGCCTATTGCTACATTTTGTATTACTATGATTCATTGCGGGGATGAAAATTATTTTTCTGACCACCAAACTAAGTATTAGACCCGCATTTTTGCACTTTAAAATAAAATCATTCAACATTCGGTGTCATTGAGCGTTGTTCAGATTACATAGCATCTAATAAATACTTAAAATATTAGGTCATTCAGAGTTCTCTGTAAAAGTATTCTGAATGTTAATGATGATAATAATAGTCACTATTATGGTAATCAATGTAACTAACCATCTCCAAATAAAAGCTTCTTCCTAAGGTTCAATTTTTTCCTTTCTTTTTCTTCAAGTTTCTGTTGAAATATCAGTCTTTCTTGTTCTTTGGTTTCTTCCCGTTCCTCTTCCAGCATTACCTTGTATAAGGACAAAGAAAATTAAAATCCAAGATAATTTACTCACAAATAGCTAAAGCATTCTAACATAACGGCAAAAATTCATCATTTTTGTGCTTGAGGAGAGTGTGGTTGGTTTATCAGATGGTGTTTCTCCTGAAAAAGTGTTAAAGTTGAATTATAAGTGACATACTTGATAAGCATGTATGAAAATGTAATTTGCATAAAAAGAGCTTCAAAACCAAGTTAGTTTGCACTATTTAATTGAGGACAATTGCTGAAAATAGACAAACATATAGAAAAATTTTGTAAAAATGATTGGTTATAATATCATGTATGCATTATTTTTTTTATTGACATATTTGTTTACTTTGCTTTTAAGTTATATGTGCCTGCATTTACTTCCTAATCTTTGATTTCAAGTATATTATTCTCAATTTAAAGAACATTATTCAGTTTTAATTGGAGGGTTATATACGCAAGTAATTTGGAGGATTTGTCTGATAATCGCGGTCCATGGTACTGAAAAATGGATTGCTACCTGCATTGCTTGCTCTTCAGCTGTGTACACTGCCCTCTGCCGATTCATAAATTGCTCCATTTGACTTATACGTTTCTCAAAGACAGTCTCTGATGATGCTGGCAACACAACACCTGAAATGAAAGGGCTATTTGTCATAAGGTGAAAAAATATGTTACAGTACACATGTACTCATTACACATAAACACATTCAAATGCTTTTGTGCCATGTCCAGTCTTGTTTTGAACATTATAAATAGCCTGTTGTAATCACCTTTTTGTTTAGAAGATGCATTCCTAAGATGCCGTAGTTTGCGAAGACCTCGCAGTATTTCCAAGGTCTTGTCTGCTTCTTTCTTCTTTTTACGAACTTCAAACAACGTTGTGTCTATTTCTTTCTGGAGTTCTTTTTCCTAACAAAGTGTACACACAATTATAGAAGAAAAATGTCACAGATATTAAATTTCAAAAACAGAGGGCATTTACAATGCAATATTGCATCAATATTCTGATGTTGTCGTAAGTGAAATACAGTGTAGACACCACAGCATTTTTATATTACAGGGTGTCAGCAAATGCAGCATGATTGCCATAGGAGTCGCAATATACTGTAATGTGATTTTGGCAACACAGTCCACGACTGAATTCAAGTAACAAGTTAAGAAGATGCATCATGACTAATGGTTTTTCTATATAAATATACAATTATTGTATTTCTATTTTTACTGTATTTCTAATGTTTTTATCTTATTTACTTTTAACTGATTCCGTTGATGTCTTTGTACATATTTATATATATTTTAATGATATTTTTACTTGAATATTTTAAGCTTATTAATATTCTCATTGGCATTGGAGAGCCACTAGACAGTGATAAGTTTACATTTTGGCAATCCTGTCCGGCCAACTGAGCGTTTTTTTTCCCTCTCTCTATTTCTTTGTGTTTGTCAGTTTTATTGTTCTTTGGACAACGAAATAAATGAAATAAAAGGAAATGAAAGCTCTGTCAATACTATCTGGTATTTTGTAACAAATACATATGATTTGTCCATATAGATGGGCATATGATTATTATGATATAATCATGCCCATATATGCGGCAAATCTCACAATGTTTCTTATAAAAAGACAAAGTTTAAATAAAATTATTTTAGGTTTATACCACAATTGCATGACATACTCCTAGAACTTTTGTCTTAATAAAAATAAGAATTGAAGATTTTGATTCTTATACCTTCAATTTTTCCTGGCGATCTTTCTCAGCTTTTGCGATATTTGCATTAATCTTTTCATCAACTACTTGGATCTTCTCCAAATATTCTTGCCGGTCCTCATATTCCAGCTCTCGCCTCCTCTTTAAGTTCAACTGGAGAGAAAACGTAATTTCACACATACTATGGATAACTGTTATTGTACTACAAACTGTGTTTCCAAATAACGTTATAAAGGAGTCTTCAAAAGATAATTTATTTCAGCTGTGTAAAAATGTAAATACAGTCTGAATAATGAATTTCATCGATCTACAAAAACATATAATATACAACTTACTGATTTTTTTCGCCTCTTTTTCAGCTTTTCAGTCACTTTCTCAATAAATTTGGGGTCATCCAATTTTCCAGAAACAGATAGCAAGTCCCTCTGTAAAATGAGAATCAATGGAATAACAACTACATCATGTACAACTATAAATAAAAGTAAACAATTTTATACACTAATCTAAGTAATTAATATTATGTCAGTCAAGTTAACAAGTATTTATAATTGCATGGTCTTTGTTGGTGATATTTTAAAGCATTTACTGTTTTACCATTCAACTTTGATGCAATTTAAGTTAAAGTTACTAAATCAAATATGTTTGAATAAAGAATAACAACAAATTAATATTTGGTATAAGATACATAATTATATCTATTCTGAATCTATTTTTATAATGCCAATGCAATCAATGGTCATTTTATATCTTCTTTTGGAAATCTTCAAGACAATGCATGTAATAAAAAAATTTAAAAAATTATCGCAGCATTGGTACTAAAATTCATGTACCATTTTATAATCCTGAGTGACAACATGGATGAAGGAAATTGTCAAAGGATGAAGAAGAGGCCAGCATCAGACAATGAATGTATCTCGCAATTAGACCAAAGGCTGTACCACATTCTACTATAGTTTTTAATATCTTTTATGAAATAAGTCATAATAATAACTGAGTTCTACCTTAATATCTGAAACCTGCTGGAGAGCCAGATGCCAACTCTCTGAATCAATGTCCAAGTTTTCAAGCAGCAAATCTCGTTGTAGTTTTAAATCTTCTAAGAGACGTCCATAGCTTCTAATCATGTCTTTGACATGTGGTATCTGTGGGAAAATAATACAATTGTTATTGATTCCGGTTAAAAGAATGATGATTTTTTTTGGTAACCTGTGGTATAAAAAAAAACCAGAAAATCACATTCTTAATAAAATCTTTTATACTTATGACACCCACAACATTATTATAAGTAAAGTGACTGGCTAGTGCTATAGCAAGCAAAGCTAGTCATGGCTGGGGCCAGAGCATTATAAAAAAACCTTTAAGTTAGGATCCATTATCTTAGAGACTCACCTTAATTTCTATGTTAATAGACTTATTTCTGTTTTTCCGCTGCCTCGTATGAATTTTTGATAAAAAATTATCAATCCACTGTTGATCTTTCTCTTTTTCTGTTAATTCCTGGGAAATGGGAAATTCCCCTGACATAGCATCCTTTCTGGAAGGTGGTGGATATGGAGGTGGGATATGTTGAGGAAAAGCTTGACTAAAGTTTTGAGCATCTGCTTCATTATGGCTTCTTTCTCCTGCTATTGAAAGGGGAGGGTAGGGTGCGCCATGATGCCTTAACTGAGGTTGATATGAAGCATCTTGCATTGGTGAGTGACTAGGATTAAATGTCTGTCTTGGCAATGACCCATCACTTTTTAACTGATGATTAGAAACATCTAGTCTTGATGATTTGAAGTTACTAGTTTGGCCAACAGACAGCCTGCCATGGTTTCCTCCATGGGTTTGAAGCTGAGTTTTATTGTTTGGCATGTCAAAAGGTTGTGGAATGCCAAGTGGCTGTGATGACCATGATGGAGGTGCTGCCACTCCATGTGGGAATGGATTTGATGCTGACATAGTGTTTTGCCCAAAATTTTGAAATACTTTAGGACCAGGTGGTGGGTGTCGAAAATGATGCATTTGGTTTTGGTGTTGAACTACGTTTGGTGGTGGCAGACCATAATTTAAGGATGGTCCATCACTCGGAGCTGGTGGCCTTAGTGGTGGAAAGGGTGGCAGTTGGCTTGAATATTGTTGCTGCTGTTGACTTTGCTTCCACATTTGATGTTGCTGTTGAGATGGACTGGCCTGGTAATTATGTTGCTCATGCTGACTTCCTGTCTGTTTATATTCCATTTCTACAATATATAGTAAAAAAAAAAAAAAAACAACTTGCAAATATGGTAATGTTTAAATGGGGAAGTGATGTTTACTTTGGGGGGGGGGGGAGTACACCATAAATGCACGGATTGTGTACACACAGTAGAGTAATCCAGGCTGACTATTAAAAACAAGGAAGAATTTAAAAAACATACAACTGGAATGTTTTTCAGATAAATATTGTTACATACAGTACCAATATCACAAATTAGACAATGATAATTTTCTAGTCATCCACAAAAGTGAACACAATAGATCAATTAAAGTCTATATTATTACACTATGGATTTTCTTCCGACACACTGTAGTATATTAAGATAGCAAGTTTAAGGTTAGCGTTGTCAGAATAATATCAACGGCCACAATTATTATTAACCAAAATTTATTAGGCCTATCACTTACACTATTTTATTTTACCTACATATAAATTATAATATACCATCATTTGACATTAATTGTGAAGTGCTGGTTTTTTTTCAATTATTTTTAAAGATTTTTTTTTACCTTAACAAGTTGTGACTCTCATACTTGAGCAGGGTCGCCACCTTAGCAGGGCATGTAGTACAGCCAAGGCTTATCCTGCATGTACACAGTTGTGGTGGCGACACCATCTAAAACATTGGGAGTGCGCATTTTCCTTCCCTTTTGTGTTCGCGGTTTGTTTAATGCTATTTTTGGCCACCATCACAGCTTGTTTGTATATTTTACTTTTTTATTTATTTTTAAAATTTAATTCAATTTTTTTTTTCAATATGATTCATGATTTGAATACTTCCAGCGACTTGTTAAGACAATTTTATTGTGGAAGGCGCGCACCCTAGCTACTGTCTCTTATACACATCTAGATGTGTATAAGAGACAGAACACACACAGTATAATTCGAATACATGGCATTCCATACAAAGTCGGTCTCTAGGTCACGTCCACTTTGGTTCGTTCGTGGTTCCTTCGGACATAGGCTGGTGATTCGCTAGGCTTAGGTGAGTAGTAGGCTAGGCCTAGGCTAGGCCCTTAAGTAGCCTACTCTCTCTAGGCCTAGGCTAGAATTCGATCCAACTCGGCCACAAGTCAACTCGGCCACAAGCCAACTTGGCCACAAAAAGTTTGGCTACAGTCAACTCGGCCACAAGTCAAGTCGGCCGCAAGTCGTTTACTGGTACTACACTTCGAAGGAGTAATTCATCAAGTACAAAATACTAATACTATGCGCCCCACCAAATTTTAACGTAGGCCTAATTCTTAGGCGTGGTTCTAAAGAAAATAGTATGGAAATGCACGCCATCGTGCATTCATTTGATTTTAGTCGGATTCAAAATAAATTTTTAACATTTAAAACATCATAATGTGGTTTTTCTATTTCAATTTTTTATGATTAGGTCTACCGTATGTACTCATGTTTTATGTCAGTGTTTTAACATGAAAAAAATTAAACATTAATATATGTGCTTTTCTTAATTATTAAGATTGCTTAAATTGTTAATGTTACAATTGTCAGATTTTATTCCATTCTGTAAGTGGCGGGTTTTCTCTGTTGAATAAGAGTACAGTGTGAAGAAATGAATACCTTACCGCACAACGATCTCACAACAATAATCAGAATTTTACTAAAATATACTGTGTACTTCATTTCAATCATATTGAAGAAAAAGGATGCAAAAACTGAGTAATATTTAAATATTCGAAGTGTCTATGCTTACGCCGAGTCGTAAGCATTAATCATAGGCTATGCTTACGCCGATCTATTTGAAGGGCGCCGCTTGCTTCGTGAGTACGAAAACGTCCTATTGAGGATGTGCAATTTTTTTTTTTCTATAGCGCGCACTTGGTGAAGTTTCAAGATGGCAGATGAAGACACTTTGCGTCTCGGTGGCACTTTCACAAGCTATGAAAAATTGTCAGAAGCTGTATCGAATTGTGAGAAAGAAAATCACATAAATTTATATAAACGATCTTCACGTAGCATCGATTCTGCCAAAAAACGTGCACCTAAAAGAAACTTCAACCCCGAATTAAAATTATATTCAATCGATTACGCCTGCATTCATGGTTCTCAACATGTTAATAATCAGAGCTAAGTTAGTACAGCCCATATTTCGTGGTACAGTTGTTCCACATCGAATCAGTTAGTAGAGAAAAAGAAAGTTATTTTTTAAGAGAGTTTCCTTTCAAACATTTCAGTTGTTAAAAACCTTGGTGCCTAAATCGAAATATACTACAGTGTTTTTGTATATTAATAACAAAATTGGATTGAAACTGTGTCACGCTCTCTTGTAATTATTGTATGCGTACCGTACTTGTTCATAATAGGAAAATTAAGAATTTTATAGGGACACGGATCAAGAGATGTTGGAAAGGTCGGGGTGAGGGATCGAGATTAGAGCCTATGGGAAATTCTTGTTTTTTATTTCGCTTTTTAATTATGTACTGTAATGTACAGGACAATGATTTAAAATCAGAATATCACTGCAGCAGGCAGGTCAG
>NW_022755335.1:522463-524383 GCF_011630105.1 Anneissia japonica | reverse complement strand
GGGACACGGATCAAGAGATGTTGGAAAGGTCGGGGTGAGGGATCGAGATAAGAGCCTATGGGAAATTCTTGTTTTTTATTTCGCTTTTTAATTATGTACTGTAATGTACAGGACAATGATTTAAAATCAGAATATCACTGCAGCAGGCAGGTCATCTCCAACATTCTACACATCATACATAGATACATTGTCATTATTATTTCAGATATAGTATTGTATCAATATCATCATAAATTGGGCTAGATAGGCCTATCTAACAATGAAGTACTGTATCACAATGAACAGACGGCACTCATGAGTAAAGTACAAGAGCTTGGCACAGGTCAAATATTTTTACACAAGGATATGGAGTACTTGAGTAAAGTGAACTAAGGCAGGCTAAATAGGCAAGTGCTACAGAAACTAGGTAAGCTAGAATTGGGTCCTCGTATGGGAATGTACTAATGTCTGCCTCAGTTCATGACGATGCCTGTTCTTTTGGAAAACTGTGGACTAGACAAAGCTCATGCCTCGACAACGTGAAATAGTAAGCAGATCAACGAGTTGACTATTTACGTTAACTAGCAATCCGGCGTAAGCATACCCATTATATAATGCTTACGCCGGCCCTGTGTATGCTCAGTAATAGATCGGCGTAAGCATAGCCTCGAAATAATGCTTACGCCACCCCTGCGCATGCTCAATAGATCGGCGTAAGCATAGCCTATGACTAATGCTTACGACTCGGCGTAAGCATAGACACTTCGTTTAAGAAAATTATGAGGCTAGGGACTAACCCCTAAAAATTACTTCATAGTACAGTATGTAATACTAGATAGAGATGCTTGTTGATACCGCCAGAATAGCTGGGCTTGGACTTGGTTGTGAAGCCTTTTCGAGGTAGGTGATGGTAGCGGTGGTCGTGTCCGCAAGGCTAACAACAGTCTTACAATACATAAATACAGGATTAGCTGGCCTAGAGTAGGGCCTAGCAGCTAATCACCCACCTAGGCCTAGCAAACAAATTGATTTGTAAAATATATAATTATTATATTTTATCCAAAACAAAGTAAGTGTAATCACCGATTTACCATACTTGGATATCAATTCATAATTACATAATAACACTAATATTACCTGGATAGAAAAGAATTTTTTAAAATGAAATGATGATAACCATCTCTGTCTTATGTTTGTTGTTTCACGTTTCGCTGCATCAATATCCAGAGCATGCAGGTCTAGGCAGTAGTGTTTTGCTGCAGTGACATCTCGGTGCTGGCGACTCGCTGCTGGCGATGACTCGCTGCTGGCGAATCGATCTGCGCATGTGTTTAAAATGGTATTTACTTCCGAAAACATGCCTGCTGCACGCGGTAGGTTTGTATTTTGTTTTTCAATGAATGAAATTCAACTTTTAAGATGTGTTTCTAGACCTAGTTATATTATCATTATAGAATATTGTATATTAACTCTAAAATATAACACAAAGTCAATTTTATATAGGTCTAACGTATGTAGGGCTACGGAACGATGTAGTGTACACTGTAGGCCGTATAGCCTAGTGCTAGGGCCTAGCCTAAGCTGGCTCGGGCTAGCAAAGGCCCTAACTCTACTATTATTCGGCTGGCATTGGCCTAGGCCTACTACTAGCCAACTAATGGGACAGTCCCACACACTTTTCTAATGCCAATGGGTCGACAAAAAATGGGTCCACATTTTTTTAAATGGGTCCAAATTTAATGCAGTTTCATGCATAAATGAGTCCTCATTTTGAAAAATGGGTCAAAATTTCTTATATTTAGCCTAAAATGGGTAAAATTTTATGAAAATGGGTCCAGATTTTTCATATTTTTCCGTAAAATGGTTTACTTTTAATAAAAGGGGTCTACATTATTTGAATTTACGCGAACAGTGGGTCCACCCTGATATTGTACCTGTTAA
>NW_022755335.1:520633-521986 GCF_011630105.1 Anneissia japonica | reverse complement strand
GGCCTGCTCACCACACTGTCTGCAATACAATCTATACTGTAATAATACTTGGGATTGTGAAACCGTTTTGAACTAGGCCTAGTACATCCGAATTAAAATGTTGTAAATGTTTTTCTATATTGAAGGCCATCTGCCCAATCCTCTCCTCCTCCTCTTGTGGTTTTGAACAGACAACACTGATGTTACTGTATCCAACATTGAAAAGTGAAAGCTGCGTGCAAATCTTTAACCCGAGAAATGCATTCATGCACTAAAACAATTTACTGATTACACACTCATTTGCATGCATACAGAGGTTACATTTTCTCACAGCTATTTTTTCAACTTTTTTTTTCATGCAATGCTAGTATAAATAAATACATGTAAACATTTTTGTTCTTTCAGAGATGAATATGATTTAATTCCATTTATTGAAACACAGGATGAGAAACATTTATTGGTTGAAAATCACAAGTTAGCAATTAATGCCTCTATTGTTCCAACTTTTTACATCTTCATATATAAACTACTACTTGAAATACCAAGGCCATTCCAAGCAGGTGGGGTTCATTTCATTTTTTTTTTCACTTTCCTTTATACAGTTACCAAATTTGTCATCTTGGAGTCATGGAAACGTTTCTGCAACGTTAATTTTGCTGCTTTTATGTGAATCTTGTACCCTTATATGCATCTCTAAAACATAATACATATTCTTGTAATCTATTTTTCCATTTAATTTTTCCTGATGATGACATAATTAATGTTGAAATATTGAATCCCAACACGATAGCATGTATTTCAATACTTGGAGTACATTATGTATTGAACTTTCCTATTTTTCCATCCTTTCAAAGTTTTGAAACACTTGTATTCTAATGGAATACTGGAATATTTCAGAGTGCTTCCTTCCATCTGGCACTAAATCTTAAAGTACTTTATTTTACAGGTCATTCTCTGCTTTCTGATAATGAATTGAAAGCAGTCTCATATAGCAGAGCTGTGATACTTGTTAACCCAGAAACTGCAACTGCTTGGAATATAAGGTACAGTATTGCAATTAAGATTTCTGATAAAATATGGACACTGTTGAGTGGTATATATAGGGGTGTTGAAAGGGGGGCTGATGCAGTGCAAGGGTTGGCACCAGCAGAGGGGCCACGGCCCCTGGTCGGGGAAAAAAAATCACAATTTGTCGGAAAGAAAAAAAAATTATATTTATTTTCTACATATTAGTAGACTCTAAAATCGATTAAATAAGCCTTTAAAACCCCTAATTTTTCAAAATTGGACCACTTTCAAAACCTTTTATTCGAAGCTTGACCACTCCCACTTTGCTTTCGGGGAAATCTGACCCCTCAACAGGGGCATCATTCC
>NW_022755335.1:513198-520614 GCF_011630105.1 Anneissia japonica | reverse complement strand
CCCCCCCCCCCCGTCGGGGACTTACCCTCCCCAATTCAGGCAAATCCTGGTACCACATCTGATGCAGTGTGGAGGTGAACCCTCTATACCCCTATATATGCAACTGGCACAATTTTAGTTATTTAAGACATTCAATTGCTCATTTTGAATGATCAAAGTTTACATCTACCAATGAGATATAGATCAAAACAGTTCAGTTTTTACCTATTTATATTTAATTTATAAGTAACTGCTTGCCAATTTTGAGATCTACTATGTGCTGAGAATATTAAGGAAACATATAATTTATGTATTAATTAATTGACAAGAAGAATATTTTTTTTTGTTATTTAATTGTTAATTAAATGCTAATGACTTTATATGAATTGAAAGATTATTTGCACAACACAGGTAGTTTATCTTTAAATATGGAGTAAAGATTAATAAAGTCAAACCAGTGAGTATAAATATTAGTATGTGATTTTTGCATATGACAGATGGTACTAATTTCTCTGTATAGGAAGGAACTAGTTGTCACTAATGAACTATGTGCAAAAGAAGACTTGCTTTTCTCCAAATTAATACTAACTAAACATCCAAAGAGCCCTGAGACTTGGGTTCACAGGTGAGGCATAGATATTGATAACACATCATACTATTTATACTGTATTATTGATGCTATGGTACTGTCTGATTACATAATAAAACCTTGATACCTCCACCAAGGAGGTTATGTATTCACCCCATCTGCCTGTCTGTCAGTGAGCAAGATTACTCAAAAACTAAGGAATGAATCATTATACAATTTAGTGGAATGGTACATATTAATCTAAGAAAGAGATGATTTAATTTGGGGGAAGATAAACTCAAATGTCAAGTTCACAGAATTTTTTTTCCTCGAGCATAAAAGAAAATAATGGAATCACCCATCATACACGACCTGTGTATTTAGTATTCAGGCACAGGGTGGAGGTATTAACTCTATGGAATGGCTGCTCTAGTTATTACTGTAATGCTATGCTCCTAATCTGTACACATTATATACATCACTATTCAATTCCTTTTGTATGTATAGTTATTTAATAAACGTTCACCTGATGTTTCACTTTCTTTTACAGACGATGGCTTCTTAAAAATCTCTATCTAGATACATCTCCAAAACATGTCGAGTCTGATGTAATCTTAGATGAGTTTACTGTATGTACCATGGCTGCAGATAAGTATCCTAGCAACTACAGTGCCTGGAGTCATCGGCTGTGGGTGCTGAATAGTCTAGTCAATGATAGAAAAGATGAGGTAAGGTACAATTGACCTTTCACATCTGGCAAGAAATTGATGTCTATGCGGTACTGAATAAAAAACTATTTTTTTAAATTTTACACAATCCACTCTCACTGACTCTCACTGTCAAAGCAAGTGTCACTGTATACAACAATGCTGTTGGCTTAAATCACTGATTTAATCCAGCAAGATCACACACTCATGCAGATGATATATGTCCTCACATAGTGGAGAATGACACCCCCCCTTTTCCCGATATTAGGAATTTAAATAAACACTAAGACAGTCATACACAGCATTCTAATCTAAAGAATTAGATTGTGTTGCTATTGTAATGAGTCGTGAAAAATATATTTGATCATTCATAAACACTTTTCTGCCGAATAACTGTAATGACTGTTGCAGGTGCGATATATTATTATGTTGGATATTATGTTAGCATTAGTTGATTATATACTCATAAATAAAATTCGCAAATACCGATGTACGGTAATTATACCAAAAGATTTTACTTTTCTATCATTTAGTGACCACATGTTCACCACGAGCCTTGTTGATGCGCGCCAGCGTAATCAACAAAAACCAAGACCAACTGAAGTACTGTAGTAATAAATAGGCCTAGATATGATCTTTATGATTCTTCTTGCACTCGTACAAACAGTTATCAACACAGCTTCTACACCAGCAGCCATTATGGCACGTAACACTAGTTAGCGGTATCGTACGAGTGAGATATGGGTCTGTAGGCATTTTTTTTGTTTAGTAATTTATTTTATGCAATTGCTTCTCAAAGCAAAATCAATTTCTATTTGTTTTCATGATGCAGATGACAATACTGTATATGGAACTGAATGAAATGATGTTCGGAAAGGCCACATTTCAGGCTTTAAATTTAATAGTCCTGTTCCATGGTAACCATTTAGTGAACTTTGGATGTTACAATATTTTTCTTTTTATTAGGTTCTTCAAAAGGAGTTGCTAAACAGCAAAACTTGGATAAACAGACACATTTCAGACCACAGTGGGCTGCATTACCGAGGAATCTTAATTCAGTTTCATATCCGGAAGAGGCACCCCAATTGGCTTGAGGTCCTCCTACAGGAGGCTTCCTTAGTTGAGGAACTGATTGATCACTACCCATGCCATGAGGCATTATGGTACTACAGGCAAGTACAATTAGCTTTGATGAAAAAGATCATGAAAATATGTTTTTGCTTTTTATCATGATTTAGAGGGAGTAAATGTGGCAAAGACAAGCCAAACCAGTCACTCCTCACAAAAAATACATGGTTAAACAGAAAAATCGAACTTGTAAAAAGGTGAAAGAATCATTTAAATCTGATGTTTCATTGTGATGTAACAGGGGTTTAAACATGCAGCTGTTTAAATAACAGTATTTGAGAAAACAGCTTTCAGAGTTTATGGTTTCAGGGGATTCTCAGACAGAGAACATTACCAAATTGTTAAAAATTTTCTAAAATTAACTACATGCCTCCCTCCAATTAAAGACCACATCTGGGACTTGAGATTCCATGGTCTTTAGCAGCTTTGGTCTCTAATTAGAATAATGAAGATAAAAGACTTTGGGACCACAGAATTGATCTTTAATTGGAGGTCTTGAACTAGAGGGAGAGACTGTATATGAATATATTATTGCTTGGTACTATATTCTTACATATTCACTCTATCTTTTATTTATTACTATAAATTATTTTCAATAATATATCCTAATATTAATGAATAATTATACTGTATTGTGAATGATAAAAGAATAGAAATGCGGGAGTGTGAAAAAAATCACCCCAATAAGGGATATAGTTAAAGCATTACACAGTCTACAATCAATTAATCAATCAACCAAATAAACATTTATTTCTTCCAAATCAATCAAACAATCAAACAGACATTTTAAATAAATACATATATAATTGGTAAAAATCTATCTAATTTTAAATGAATACATATATAATTGGTAAAAATCTATTAAATATATATACAAACATTATTGTTAAAGATAGTTCAGATGTCATCTCTACGTGAAATTTCTGAACCTTTTTTTTACTGTTTCCCTTACAGGAGACTCATTGTGTATCTGTTGTTCAAGAATGCAGGAAGTATGGATAATTCATTGCTAAAATCATGGGCAGTACAGAGCCGCCACAAAACAACAGTCATTGACCAGTTTGATAATGCAGACCAGAGTTGCAAAGACCAAAGCAGTTGTCAAGCTGATACTTTTGAAGAATTTTGTGGCTTACAAACAATAAATGATAGGAGCATGAACACAGTGCAGGAAAGCCAAATACAATCTTGGACGATTTTAACTAGAAATGAAAACCAATTCTTAAAACAATTTGAAAAAGACCAGATGAAAATGCATCCTTTCTGCTTAAAATACAAGAGGTGGCTGATGAATATAAACAAGCATATACTGTAAGAATGGCAATTTCATGTACAGAGTAGTTTTGTGTATTATTGTGCACTGTATTAGCTTGTTTTGTCTTCAACCTTAACTTTTGAACAAATAGTGTTTTTTTCTTCTTCATTACTATATTATTTGAAGAATTTCAGTGTGGTGCCAGTGTACCAATTTTTAAAGTACAAGTAATATTTGTTTAGTATTTTATATTTTTATTTCTTATATTTACAATAGGATAAAATCCAATGAAGAAATTTAAAAACAGAAGAGAAAACTAAATTACATTGTTATTAACAGTGGCCCTGGACATTAAATATAAAAAGGTATGACTAAAAATGATAAAAGCAACACACACAATAATGAATCAAATATATAAACAAACAATATTGTAATAATAAATTAAAAGTAATTTTGAGATGTTAATGTTCAGGAAAAAATGAGTTTAATGTACAATAACAATTTTAAAGATGTAACAAAAAGGATTTAAGAAAACATAAAAATTAATTTTCCTTTATAAGATTTTTGTAAACACAAAGTTTGGTCCTTTAGGTCAAGAATTGGTCAGTACACCAGGAGGCAATCTCTTTTCTGAGTACTGGGCATCGGCCTGAATTGCACAATGCCATATTGCAAATGTGGCCAGTGGCTTAAACTTTTCTTCAGAAAGACAGTGTGCGTATTTAAATATGCATTCTAAATGCTTTTTCATTATTAGAATGGCAAGCCCAGCAAAATGTTACATGTGATTAAATCTTACAAACATCTTGAACTTCAGGAGAACTATGTATTATTCTAGACTCGCTCATCAAATAATCTATCTGAAAAAAGAGAATGATGGAAAGGATCTTCAGTCATTTGGTTCTTGGGCAAGACTCCGATGCCATCATAGTAAATATCGGCCAGCACCTCGATGGGTGGTCCACAAAAAACGTGCCGGAGATCAACGTCATTAGAAGCGGAGAAAATACGTCTGGCACCGCGTAGAATACTCAATGCTGTCTGCAATTCCCCTTCCCAGATCTTTTCTCGAATTTCTGTGACGCAATCCATGAAGTGCTCATAGGATTCCGGGTCTATCCCTATGATAGCAATAAAATAATTAATGAATGAATTTCTCGTATAAATGTTTCTTTCTTGTGTGTGTTTTTTTTTCTATTTATATCTATTGTATATTTATATGTTTGTAAAAAATTTACAAGACATCCTGTTATTGATATTTGTTTGCTGTTAAATGTGGCTTTTGAAATAAATAAATAAATAAATAAATAAAGCCTGTCTAACACCTCCCATATCATGTAGCTGACATAGACCTATTCTGTGCAACACCTTCCAATACAAGGCGTATTAACTTGAATTAAATCTTATCTTCAAATTAAATCCTGTGTTCAAACTGATTATTACTGTGATGTAACCATGTAAACAATATTTTTAAAACATTTGTGAAAAACATTGCTGTGAATATAACTTTATAAACAACATTTTCAAAACATTTGAAAAGGTCTTACCCGCTGAAGCCATCGTATCCTGGGGAATCAAGGCATTAAAAATCATTTCCTGCAAGTCTGCCTTGGTGGCTGTCCATATTACACTCCTGATATCATTTGGAACAATCTGTGGTTCATAAGTATGCATCAGTTGGAAGATCTGCCATGGTGTTGGTGTTGATGCTTTATTTCGTGCTAATTCTGCATCTTCGTTATTTAAACTCTTTTTGGCTGACATCTTCTTTGCTATCAGGATTCCCCACCAGCTTGCTTCTCTTGCCTTCTTGTCCCGAGGGTTGGTAGTAAGCTGTCAGGTATATTTAAATAAATCAAGTGTGCAAACGTTTTAGGTTACTAACCTTTGTCAAAGTAAATAAAATATGAGAAGTGTAAATTATATAGCACATGGAAGGCTAAAAATGAAAACTGTATACACCAATGAGGTGAGCAGAACATAATACAATAGCCAATGAAAAGCTAGGAAATAAAACAAAGCCTAAGACAATGGCGGGATGAAAAATGCCTTCAACTAAATAACACGCTTTTTTTAGGGGAAGGGGAGTTTCTGTTGTAACTCATCTTACGTCCGCATTATTTATATATACTCCTATTTATATATATATATATCTACGTATACCTGATGAATGCGGGCGTAAGATGAATGACAATAGAAACATAGGATCGTAATAAAACACAAGATAAGGGAGCGTGGATATGAAAGCTTAAACAAACCCAAGGGCGTAGTTGTTAATAATAAACAAACCAATCGGAGTGAGTTGTACTGTAAGATATAGAACTATATAAATTATAAAAAAAACGTCATTCCCCATATTACATCTGTCTCTTATACACATCTAGATGTGTATAAGAGACAGTATTAAAGCTTATTAATATACAAAAATATATATACATACATACATATATATATAATATATACGGTATATAATATATATACAAAACAGAACAGCAAAACGAAAAACGACAAAAATCGTATAACCTCTCATTCAGAAGCTTCTGAAAAACAATTTTAGGTAATAAATAGTTTCGTTGTTAAGAGATCAATTAATCTCCATATTGGTTTTTATACTGTCACAGATATCGTGCTTTTGTGTTTCACCTCCCCATGGCAATATCCTCACAAATTAGGCAATATACTGACGATACTTTTGTTGTCAGAGAAATTAAAAGTGATCACGGTTCTCGTCTACACCAATATGATTTAAATTCTATCCCATTGGTACAATGAAATATGATGAAATAAAACTCTGTAAGTGCAAAGTCCTTCATATTACTCGCAAAAAAAAAAAACGTCATTCCCCATATTACATATACTATTGACTCAGATCCTCTGTCTTGCAAAACTTCCCACAAGTACCTCGGCATAGCTTTCTCTCATGATCTTTCGAATGTAGGATATTAACCACACCCAGGACGAAAACCACCCAAAATGGAATATATCATTGTTAATGTAGGGTGGGCAGTGGGCTGGACAATGTTCGGTGGGCCTGTTATCAGCTTCACATTAGGATAGATTACACTGTGACTTCCTATTATACGCCTTTAATTAACACTTTTGACAACATGCATGTATGTTAATAGGCTAATCATTGCAGATATCAGTAATCACTGTGCTTAAAGTATGTATTTTTAATGATTTTAACACACAATTAACTTCAGAGTTTCAAGTGTAAAATGTGTAGTAAAGTTTTAATACATTTAAAAAATTAAAAGCATTTGTCTAATATTTTAGTATTCTAAATTTATTTAAATTTCTAAAAGGACATATCCCTACTTCCTTTAAAAATTATTATTTTCAATTAGATAGTTCCCTGTAATAATAATAATTTAAATGTAAAAAGTTATCCATTAATTAATGTAGCTAAATAAGGTCTTACTATTTTATCTGTTTTCATTGGATTGTAGTAAAACCAGTATATTTCCTTGTGAATACTATGATATTAGGCAAATACCATACCAAGAGAGAAAGAAAGTGTTATTAATGTATTAAAACTTTACTAAAAAATTCATTTCAGCAAATGAAAACTACAAATGCCTTTAAATGGGCAATTATTTTATAGTGAATAGTTTTTCATCCAATTTCTTACTATTGTAGTAAAACATTTTTTATGATGTATAGTAGGCCCATATTATTACATACAGTTGTAATCTTCTTTAAATTCAAATTATTACTGTGCATGTCACTTTCCGAATCAAAACAGATAAAAAGATAAAATAGTAAGATCTAACTTACAT
>NW_022755335.1:510762-512729 GCF_011630105.1 Anneissia japonica | reverse complement strand
TATATATATACTGTCACAGATACCGTGATCATTACAGTCGATGCGCTTTAATAAATGTGATCATGTGGACCCTTTTCTTACCCCCAACACCGTGGAATATTTGTTTCGATCAAGCTGACTGTGAATCGAATCTATGTGGATCTGTTTTAAAATTAATTCATGGCTGCTATTAATGATTGTATTCCCAAAGTAAAAAGCAAAACACGAATGACACCTATGTGGATCAATTCAGAAATACAGTAATATCATTGTAACGTAAAAAACGACGCTCAGAAAAACATTAAAATAATCCTAAAAAATGTTTTGAGTAAATTATATAATTATTTTCTGGTACATGGTTTTATTCCAAGTGATTGGAAGCTCACAAATATCACTCCTGTATTTTTAAGCCTGGTAATAAGAATGAAATTAGTAATTATAGGCCCATATTCCCGTGTGTTCGATTGTTGGTAAAGTTCTCGAGCGTATAGTTGCTGATGAATTGCTTCCTATTTTCAGTAAGTTTTATTAGTCCATCTCAACATGGATTTACCCACCTTGTGTAACACAAACTGCATGCCTTTATTATGAATGGTCTAAAACATTTTGATGCTGTAAACCCACCTGATTTATGCTATTTTTCTAGATTGGGAAAATGCGTTTGATCGTGTGAGCCACGGTAAACTAATACAAAAACTTCATTATACGGGTAATTTTGGTCCTTCATTGGCCTAAGTCCTTCCTCTTGGGTAGATCCCAGCGAGTTATTTTGCGTGGTCAGATATCCGAGTGGATATGTACTTGGCTCGCTTCTATTTAATGCTTTTGTGTTCACCTCCCCATGGCAATATCATCACAAATTAGGCAATATACTGACGACAATTTTGTTGTCAAGAGAAATTAAAAGTGATCACGATTCTCGTCTACTCCAATATGATTTAAATTCTCTCCCATTGGTGCAATGAAATATGATGAAATTAAACTCTAATAAAAGTGCAAAGTCCTTTCATATTACTGTACTCGCAAAAGAAACTTTATTCCCCATATTACATATACTATTGACTCAGATCCTCCGTCTTGCAAAACTTCCCACACGTACCCCGGCTTAACTTTCCCTCATGATCTTTCGAATGTAAGATATTAACCACACCCAGGACGAAAACCACCCAAAATGGAATATATCATTGTTAATGTAGGGTGGGCAGTTGGGTGGACAATGTTGGGTTAGCCTGTTTTTATCATCTTCACAATAGGATAGATTACACTGTGACTTCCTATTATACGCCTTTAATTCATTCAACACTTTTGACAACATGCATGTATGTTAATAGGCTATCATTGTAGATATCAGTAATCACTGTGCTTAAAGTATGTATTTTAACACAACAATTAACTTCAAAGTTTCAAGTTGAAATTCAAGTGTAAAATGTGTAGAAAAGTTTTAATACATTTAATAATATTTAAAGTATTTGTCTAATATTTCAGTATTCTAAATTTATTTAAATTTCTAAAAGGACATATCTCTACTTCCTTTAAAAAATATTGTTTTCAATTAGATAGTTCCCTGTAATAATAATTTAAATGTAAAAAGTTATCCATTAATTAATGTAGCTTAATAAGATCTTACTATTTTATCTTCTTTTTATCTGTTTTCATTGAATTGTAGTAAAACCAGTATATTTCCTTGTGAATACTATGATATTAGACAAATACCATACCAAGAGAGAAAGAAAGTGTTATTAATGTATTAAAAAATTACTTAAAAAATTCATTTCAGCAAATGAAAACTACAAATGCCTTTAAATGGGCAATTATTTTATAGTGAATAGTTTTTCATCCAATTTCTTATTATTGTAAACATTTTTTTATGATGTATAGTAGGCCTATATTATTACATGCAGTTCTAATCTTCTTTAAATTCAAATTATTACTGTGCATGTCACTTTCCGAATCAAAACAGATAAAAAGATAAAATAGTAAGATCTAAC
>NW_022755335.1:507927-509820 GCF_011630105.1 Anneissia japonica | reverse complement strand
TTTTGAAAAATCTTGTGGTTTAAAAACAACAATAAATGTTAGGAGCATGAACACAGTGCTGGAAAACCAAAACCCAATTGCACATTGTATTGTAGACTACAATGTCAGACTATTTCAACTAGAAATGAATATCATGATTCTTAAAGAATTGAAAAAGACCAGATGAAAAAGAATCCTTTCTGTTTAAAATACAAGAGATGGTTTATGAATATAAACAAGCATATACTGTAAGAATGGCAATTCCACATTAGGCCTACTGTAACAGTACTTTTGTAATTATTGTAATAAGTTTGTTTTACTCTTCAACCCCTTAAAATGTGTTTGTACACTATTGACTTGGGTGTAATCCCATCCTTTCTTTAGACAAACATGTTGTCTTCTCCCCCCCCCCCCACATTACATTGCCATATTGCAAATAGGACCAACAGCTTAAACTTTTCTTTTAAAATACATATTGAAATTGCATTTTTAATTGCTGTGTACATTAGAGCAACCCTGACGTTTCTTTAAGTAGTACATACTGTAAATTAAAGCCCATAACATATTATATACATCATTGTTTGTCCTGTAATTAAAATATGTTTTTCCAATTTCACAAATATCTTGAGCTTCAGAAGTACTGTGTATTATTGTAGACCTACTCGTCCAGGCTCATAGGGTGCAGAGGGTGCGGACGCTCTCAAAACGCACCTCCCCATCGAAAATCCTGGGAACGGTCCTGCTCGTCAAACAATCTATCTGAAAAAAGAGAATGATGGAAAGGGTCCTCAGTCATTTGGTTCTTGGGCAAGACTCCGATGCCATCATAGTAAATATCGGCCAGCACTTCAATAGGTGGTCCACAAAAAACGTGCCGGAGATCAGCGTCATTAGAAGCGGAGAAAATACGTCTGGCACCACGTAGAATACTCAATGCTGTCCGTAATTCCTCCTCCCAGATCTTTTCTCGAATTTCTGTGACGCAATCCATGAAGTGCTCATAGGATTCCGGGTCTATCCCTATGATATCAATAAAATAATAAATAAATGAATTTCTCATATAACCAAAACCATTACAGTTGACATAGCCTGTCTAACACCTCCCATACCACATGTAGCTGACATACGCCTAGTGCGTGTAAAACCTCCCAACACAAAACCTTATTTATAATTAAATCTTAATCGAAATTGTGTGTTCAAATTGATTATTACTGTGAATATAAACAATATCTCTAAAACATTTTAAAAGGTCTTTTACCCGCTGAGTCCATCGTATCCTGGGGAATCAAACCATTAGAAATCATTTCCTGCAAGTCTGCCTTCGTGGCTGTCCACATTTCATTCCTGATATCATTTGGAACAATCTGTGGTCCATAATTATGCATCAATTGGAAGATATGACTTGGCGTTGGTGTTTTTTCTGGTGGTCTTATATCAAAGGCATCTTCAAATGCCACTGTTGTATTAACAACAGTGGAAAAACCCGATGCCTCTTCTGGTAATTGTCCAAGATTTAATACTGAATCAAACTGCATATCCTCCTGGCACTCTGTACTACATTTAAACTCTTTTCCAACTGGCTTTTCTTCCAAACCATTTTCTTCTGTACTTTCCTCTTCATTATTTAAACCCTTTTGTGTTGACATCTCTTTTTGCTATCAATATTCCTCACCAGCTTGCTTCTTGTCTTTCCTTACCAGTTTTTGTTGCATCCTGAAATATTAACATTTTCATCCATTTAGCCACTCTGTATAGGCAGTCATAGGTTAGATAACTTATGTAGTAAGAATAAACATCTTAAATTTTGATTCCAGTGGTGGTTATCCATCACATTAAAATATGTTTTGGATAGTTTACTCAAAAGTAAGTATCTGCAGTAGGCCTATTTCAATAGAAACATGGGAGGTACATGTA
>NW_022755335.1:425884-507675 GCF_011630105.1 Anneissia japonica | reverse complement strand
ATATATATATATATATATATATATATATATATATATATATATATATCATACAAATATAAAATAACAGTGAAAAAATGTGTCTGGGAAATTCCAACTTGGACTTGGCAGGGAGCCAATAAGACGCCGTTCCACTGATTAGAAAGGCCTTAAATACTATTTGTATACTGTATAATTATAATTAATAATCTCTAACTATATTCTACAATACAATACTTACTAACTAGCTATACTTGACCAACCAGACAGACCGAAGAGGTGCTTCTCCCCTCACTTCACAAACACAACAGGGAGTGCTATTTATAGGACGTTCCTGCTAATAGACATATTCTGGGCAGGCAAACATTGACTACCACATTGACGGTCTACTATACTGGAAAAAATACAATTTCTACGATTTAAGGTATAAAAAAGCTATAAAAATGTTAACTATACCGTAGAGTACTTAGTTACTTAGTACTATAACCCGCCTACACTCTTGCAAAACAAAACAGAATACTGCTTCTCTAACAACTCGCTAGTCGTAATGTACTTTTTTTTTTACAGAATTTGCAGCTTTCTAAACAAGTAACATTACATCATGGGGCTTTTATGTTTTTTAAACAATAGATGGGTTAGACGATTTTATTAAAAGGAGAATTTTATTTGAATACGAATTAGTCTATATTTTGAGGTAAAATAACTAAATATTAAAAAGCAAAATTGCATTTTCAAAATAAATATACACATTTTGTATTCGAAGAAGAAACTTTAGGCTAAGAACGCACAGTAACTCAAGATCATATGTGATTACTCAAATACACCCCTGCCCAAAAAAAAGCATATCCTGAGATAAGTCAACCATGACGAACAAAACAAAATTGAGAGGTGGTACGGTGCCTGCGTTGGTGGTGTTGTTGTATGTGTGCTACATCGTAACTAATTTGAATGTTTACTATAGTTTTTTTAGGCAATGGTTTTGGTTTCGCACATTAGAAGGTTCTCACAAAACATATATCGTGGAACCATATTTGCATTATCGTCTGGATTTGGTAAATGTGGTGTTGCAGTTATAAGAGTGTCAGGCCCACATGTTCGATCAACAATCATGAGCTTAACGGGGAGAAGTCGTCTTCCAAGACCCCGTCAGGCAACCCTAGCCAACCTTTACAACCCTACAAATAGGGATCATTTAGACAAAGCACTTGTTTTATGGTTTCCAGGTAGGCCTAAATATAATATGCACTCTTCCATTTAGATTGTATTTCTTTCTTATACAAATTGACAAAAAAAAAACAAAAAAAAAAACTGTACAATCGTAAAAATCTGAGTTCAATGAGATTTGACTTACGGTATCAATTCTTATTTTTTAACTCTCCATTGTCGGATGTGGCACTAAAAATGTTATACTAGTCGTTGGTGGCGCCAGTGTTGATTAGATTGGGAGGGGAAAATAAAGGAGGACAAAATATACAGGGGTGGATTCATTTTTTTTGAAGCAGGGTTTGTCTTATTTGAATACATGACATTGCATGTAACGAAGGATGGCGGGAATGCTCCCCGTCCCCCAATTGGTTCCACAACTGACAGGGGTTTTGTTCGATAGTCGGGAGGGAGATTTTCTCTAAAAACTGGGTGCCATTATTAAGAAACCCCAGCGGATGCGAAAGCCCCATAAGCTTGGACTCGTTTACAAAGGAAAAAAATGTATATAAAATTATAATGCAGGTGTGGAGGCAGGTTGGCGCTGTGACAATGGTTTGGTTTTCCAACCTTGAGGTCAGGGTTTCAATCCATCGCTGTGCATTTTGCTTGTGTCCCGGAACAAGGCACTTTATCTACATATTGCTTTCAGTCTACACAGCTGTATAAGTGGGTCAGTAAATTGCTGGGAGTAATCTGCGGTGGACCAGCGTCCCACCAAGGGGAGCATCGCCCTTATCCGCTTCACACTACTTGAAACTGGGGATAAGCTCCAATCCAAGTATAAGCCCTGTGACACAGCAAGGATTTACTATTTTTTTTGATAATGTAACTAAAGAAAGTAAAATGGTGAAAATTATGAAGTGTGTACATGTTCCTTTTTCATTAAAATGCTAAAAAGTAACCATCAACCTTCGTGTTTTAGAATCCCATTTAAAATAAAGGGTTATAATAATATCAAAATGTTATATTTTACATTATTCATCATTCTTTCCTTATGAATAGGACCAAACAGTTTCACTGGAGAAGATACATGTGAGTATCATGTCCATGGAGGGCCTGCAGTCATACAGGCAATACATGCTGCCCTGGGTAAATTGCAGGGACTTCGACCAGCAGAGACTGGGGAATTTACAAAGCGGTATGTACCGTTTTGTATGCAAAGAGTAAAGGCGGTTTGGCGAAGTGGAAACAGTTTAAGTTTGCTAACCTCGAGGTTGAGGTTTCAATCGTTTGCTGTGCATTTGCTTGTGTCCTTGATTAAAGCACTTCAGTCTACCTGGCTGTATCAATCGGTACTAGCAAATTGGAGTAACCTGTGGTGGACTGGTGTCCCACCCAGGAGGAGGACCACACTCTCATCAACTTCACGCTACTTGAAACTGGGGAAGCTCCAGCTCTGTGGGCCCTTGTGGCTTCGGCAAGGATTTATTTTATGTACATGAAAAAGAAAATTTGTATTGCAGATTTTTGTTTTAAATACAATGGATTGTATTTTTTAGATGCTGAATATTTGGTATTGAATGTAATAATGCCATGGAGAGGCTGAGGAGGGAGGTGGACAAGAAAAAAATAAAGTGCACCTTCCAATTCGAGACCCATCTAATTCCGAGACCCCTCTTTTTCGAGACCACTTTTTCAAAGAACCAAATAAAAATCAAAGCTAACCCCCCTAATAGAAGACCGAACCTCAAGCTCACAAATTTTAAGGTCCAAAAGGCGGTCTCGAATCGGAGGGCAAACAGTAGGTACTGGTAGGAATTTGATTCAAGGTGTGAGGCTGAGTAGAAATTCAGAATGTGTCAAGGGAGGTGGGGGGGGGGGATAAAGGTTGAAGGTGCAAGAGGGAGGTGTAAAGGATGGAAATAATATAGGCAGCAGGTTCTAATAGTGAGCATTAAAATAGAATTAATAGCTTATGTTATTAACATTTGTAGGTCTTTTTTATTTCTAAAACAGTGCCTTCCTGAATGGGAAATTAGATTTGACAGAAGTTGAAGGCCTCGGAGATCTAATCCATGCAGAGACTGAAGCACAACGGAAGCAAGCATTACGACAGATGAAAGGGGACCTAAGCCGCCTGTACCAAATGTGGACTGATAAACTTCTTAAGGTTTATGTGTTATTATAAATAAATAAATATGGAAAGCACCTTATAATTCAACCTCCTTAAAATTCATTCGTACTAGGCAAATATAAATGGATATAGGAGTCGTAATATTTATGGTTTGTAATTTTTTTCCTAAATGTAATTTAGTGTCATGCTGTTATGACATAATGTAGATCATTCGTAAGCTTGTTTGATTGGCTTTTAATTGTTTTAAACATTTTGTTATTATAGTGTGTTGCACATATTGAAGCTTTCATTGACTTCAGTGAGGAAGAAAATATTGAAGATGACATACTTGAAAAAGGTAATATTTATTGTCATCTTAAATCAACATCAGTGGAGGTATATATCTCCGTACCGAAGTTACTTTCATGGATTTACAATTATTCGTTGCGTATTACGCAATACTGTACCTTGCAATGTTTTTATGCACTGTTTTTATATTTCTAATGTTTTATATCATTTTATGCATACAGGTTAACTTATTTTATACCGTATCCTTTGTATGGTATTTTAGTATGTCACTGTTTTTATTGTGAACCTTAAAAACAAATTTCATTTACTTTATTTATGACAATAAATTTTGAACTTGAACTTGAGAACAAAATGTGTTGTAATGGGAAAACCCAGGATGTATACCACTTGGTCTCATAGCTCAGTTGGTAGAATATCCGAACGGTAATCGGAAGGTCGGTTTTCTGGAATATTTATTATCATCTTTAATCAACATCAGTAGAGGTATACCGCCATACATAAGTTACTTTCTTGAAGAAGTCCTAAATATCACTTTCATCTTAACACAAGCAAATTGATGATTTATCTACAGACAAATACATGCAAGACCATAGTTTGCTCTGCCCACACTATATATATATATATATATATATATATGATATATATGGTAATGATGTGATGTCAATATGGCCATATTTAGGCTTGTTACATGTTTTTGTCAAATAAAATTTGATAGTCTCGAAAGTGTTTCAAGCCAATGTGCTGGCTAACGGCCATGTGTGCCCAATTTTGCAGGCCTCTGCAATGTCTTTCTTCTTTTAAATATTTCTTGCATGGTGATTATAGTTCAGGACACAGACATTAATGTGTCTTCACATGGAAGCAGGTGTTGTTTGCTAATTTAATTTTTCCCTAGTATGGTTCGCATGTAACATTGTGTTTAGTGTGAATCAGGTACAGTATCAAATCTCTTTTGTGATATGTGAAGCATCTGACAGAGAAAATATTAAAATATTAGACATTCATTCAATAATTCAAACATTCCCAATACTGTATATCATAAACATAGATACCAGCTGTCTTGACTTGAAAAAAAAAGAAACAAATGATGTTTTATGTTCCTAGCACGCATTCAAGTAGGCCATATCCACGCCGAAATTTGTCATCATCTTGCAGACAAGAGATGTGGAGAACGTCTACGTGATGGTGTCCACGTTACTATCTTAGGCCACCCTAACGTAGGCAAGAGCAGCTTACTCAATGACATATGTAAGCTATATTATTATTATTATTATTATTATTATTGTTATATATTTATTTATTATCAATACAAATTTTGACACAAAATATATATGTACTGTACAAGGTTTTTAAACCAAGAATTATGCTAATGTATAGTATAGACAATAAATAGTTTGTCTTCTAATTTATATACTGTATATATATTTATACATACTGTATATATACTCTATAAAGTATACTATATACAGCTATATTTTTTATACTACATTACCTGGTATATGTTCATTTCATGGTGCATTCAGGTCAAAGGCCAGCAGCAATTGTGTCACCAACAGCAGGTACCACGCGTGATGTCATTGAGACAACTGTTAACATTGGTGGATATCCTGTCATTTTGAGTGACACTGCTGGTGTACGTCACTCTGAGGACTCTGTCGAAATTGAAGGCATCAAGAGGGCCAAAGAAAGGTAAAGTATCAATTTTTCAAATAGTTTCCAATTCATACAGGTCATGGATAAAAATAGAGTCTCAGTATGGATAAGTAAAATATCATGTGATTATTATTTGTTAAAAAAATGTTTCATTTTCTTTTCTATGTCAGGATTGAAAACATATAAAAATACCAAGAACATTTGTAATCATTTATTACAATGTTTTAGTACAGTAGAGTGTTCATATATAATTCTATTTATACATACTGTATTTGTATATTGGTTCATATTAGAAAATATTTATTTTTATCATACAAAGAACTACTGTAGATGTTCTGATACAGTGCAGAGTGTGTGTGTATATATAATTACATATTCATACATATATTTGCATATTCATATTTTCAGTGCACATGAGGCAGATGTAGTGATTTTAATGACAGATGCTTTAGAAGCTGCTCAACATTCTGTCAGTACACTGTCATTTAGAACTTACCTAAGCAATGTATCTACCTCTTTGAACCCAGAGGCATCATCACTCGATTACATGATCGTAATCAACAAATCAGATGTGGTCCCGGTAGAGAGTTCATATAAATTAAAACATTTAATCCAAGAACTAAATGGAAGTGAGAAGCAAAGACATGATAATGATGATTATATGCATTGCTGTTTAATTTCCTGCAAAACAGGAGAAGGAATTGAAGACTTGTTGAGCATTCTAGCAAAAAAGGTGGAGCATATGTAAGTTGAAACCACTTTTGATCCTCCCTCTATTAAATTGGAATATCTAAGGTATATATGTATCACAGACTTGTACATAAATAGGATTGACAAGATTCCCAGGGGTAGAATTTACTTTCCTAAGAGCTCCAAGAATTTAGGATTTGAAGGGCTTTAAAGCACGACACTCACTGCATTTTACAATGGTCGTACGATGAATACAATTCCGCTCCCTCTGAGCAATAGACAACGCGACATTGTCTGCTGATTGTCGCTGGCAGTCTGAACGGATCATCATTAAAAACGATCCGTTTGCACGCACACATTGTGGCATTGCATTCTTCATAGAATCGTGTTGGTTGACGACCGTTTCATACATAGGAGTATTAGACTTGCTGTAATATTTTCTCGGTCCCCAGGTGTATTAATCCACAATCACACTCTCCAAGCCTGACCCAGCAGCGTCACAGACATCACTTAGAGCAGGCTACGGCAGCCCTTGAGGATTTCTTTCACCAGTCTGACGTGGTCTTAGCAGCCGTGTACCTACGGATTAGCCTCAGACAGCTTGGTAAAATCACTGGTAAAGTTGGTGCCGAGGACATTCTGGATGTTGTGTTCAAAGATTTTTGCATTGGAAAATGATCCTAATTTTACAAGATATTAATTGCATATTTGTCTTTTAATTTCTGGCAATTTTATACAGCTCAATTCTTCCATCATACTTAGTCATTGTATCAACTTCTGGCATTAAATATCAGCTTTATAAGAAATGGTTATTAGACTCTTAAAATCAGATATGTGCAAAAAAACTGTTTGTTTTTTAAAGTTTTATTATTTTCTCCTCCAATTGTACCACATCACTAACATAAAACTAAGAAAGCTAGAGGTAACAAGAGAATTGTGTAAGTAGTCCATCTTTTATCTACTGATAAACTGAAGATTAATTTGATGAGCATTTGTTTATCCACAACAAAACATGCAAGGTCTTACATAATGTTATTTACATATCCTGACAACTTGAAACTGTACAATTAGGGAGCTTTCGATTATGTAGCTTGAGCCCAAGACAGATTCTATTGTCATAGATTTGGGCCAAACTGCATCCTAGAATTCAGACAAAAAATAAACATCCTCACATGCGCAGATAATTTTACATGATGCCTGTATGTTCTAGATTTTATCGAATGATACTGGCATTTATAATGCGCCTCTTCCTTGAGGTTATACAGTGCAGTTCTTTTCCCTGGTCATTGGGTTAAGTGTTGCCTCAACCCCACAAGGTACCCATTTATACTCCTGGGTGGAGAGAAGCAATGCAGATAAAGTACCTTGCTCAAGGACACAAGCGAAATGCAGCGCGAGGGATTGAAACTCTGACCTTGTGATTGGGAAACCAAACCGTTCCCGCTGCACCAAACAGTACAAACGAAAGCCCCCTATTACCATACACTGTACTGATGCAGGTTTCAATCCAACCTGTTTGAACACAACATTTTATTGAGTTCTTGTACCTGTTATCAATAATGTATTGATAACAATGATAACATTAAAAGTTGTGTGTAATATTATTAATGGTACTGTTTCAGTAGTGGTGGCATTAGGTATTCTGCTACAAATGCTCATTATCAGTTTAATTAAAATGTCCAAATGATCATTAATGATCATAATTATAATACAGTACAGAGTATATATGGTACTTTAATTATATTGTAATTATCAAGTAAAACAATAATAGTAATCCATTTAAAAAGTTAAAATAGAAATTAGCTACAATAATTAAAATCAGTTTTATTTTAATAAACATGTTCTCATATCTAAAAATAAAAACTAAATGATGGGATAAAAAAAATACAATTAAAAATTTAGTTGGAATCATGTATAATTTTAATAAAATAAGGGTATTGTGATAGATAATGCTCTAAAAAGTATTCCTACTTACGAATTAAAACAGAACTTAAGTACATTATGTACCCCATATATATATTTAATGATTAAAATAATACAGTCCAACAAATATATACACTACCAAAAACAAATGGCGGAAAATAAAATTCTTATCAAAAATTTATTTTACAGCAAAAATCATCCGAAACAAATTAATATTTTCTCAGCATGGTTATTAAACATGCACGAGATGTTCTATCTATTGCGTTTAAGACTCTGTGGACCGCGTTTACCATACTTACCCCAGCAGGAAATGTATTGACAATAGGATTTGGTAGTAGAGTACAATAAACACACACATTTATACAGCACAAGGTGAGGCTGGTGAAAGATTGGGCTGCATGCTCTGAGGCTTTGATGGGCATACACAATATCAGATTCAAATTAGCAGCCCAAGTGATTTAATCGCAACCCTATACACATGGTCTTTTATATAAATTAATAAATTTAAACCATCTTGATAAATGTTTCTTAGAATTATGAAGAATAGGCCTGTCTGATTTAATGTCTAGTGACTATTCACAGCACATCTACCATCCAAGTAAACAATAAAGTTAAAATGAATGATAGAGAAACTAAAAATTACTATTTAAATGATTTTTCAATCCAATCCCTCCAAATGTAGAATTAACATTCACAGTTCACAATGAAAAGGATCGTAACATGATTGCCATGGTACAATAAACATTTTTTTATATTCTGCCTAGGGTCATCTATTTTTCATCACTTTCGATAGGATTGAACAGTTTATGTATTTTTTTATGAAAAAATTATATTCTCTAATTGACAAAAATCATTTTATGTAACTTGTTAGGGGAGGGAGGGTAGCGGAAGTTTTTGTACTCTCTTGAAAAAAATTGAATGGCACCTATGCAACCAGTTAGTTAGTCTCCCAGACATTGATAGTGTATAATACTGGTGATTGTTTTTAGAAAATACAATTAATAGTAAATAGCCTGCCAGCATCAGTTCTGAATAACACCTGCTCTTGCCAATGAATTCTACTTGCATGTGATTTTGAAATAAGAGAACCATTACAAAGCAACTACTGTACCTGTAAAGCCAGCCACTCATTACGTTGTACGACCGTCGCATGATGAATCTAACACTGCTCTCTGCGAGCGATGGACAACGCGACGCCGTCTACCGATTTTCAGCAGCAGTCTGAACAGATCGTCATTAAAAATGATCTGTTGCGCGCGTGTCGTCGCGTTGCGTTCTTGATAGAATGGCGTCGTGCGTAGTGAGTGCCCGGCTTAATACTTAAAAAAAAAAATCAACCTCAGTGTCTATAAGAAGACTTAAAACTGTCAGCTAGTTAAGTAGATTATTATTGCAGTAATCCAAGGTATCACCTAGTAAGCAGACATTACCTAGTAAGCAGACATTACCTAGTAATCTAGTTATAACTACTTATATCAAAGGTACCAAATTTCCCTAACACTGTGAGCCCTGAATATAATAACAAGATGCAGGGGCGTACGGTGAAAAATCTAAGGGGGTTCGAAACGAAAGCGCAGGGGGCGAGCTGAACTCGGAGCAATTTAGCGAAGCTTTCAGAATTCGCGGGGTGCGTTATTTGTGAGTGAAGCGAGCATATTTAAAGGGCACTTTCTTTCACGGTACGCGCCTGAGATGTCTTATCATTAGGACTGGAAAATGTCAATACCATATACTGTATGGTCCTTTGATATAATTAAATATTTATTTAAAATCTAATGATGTAGATACATAGTATATTATATTTGTACCTACTTAACATTATTGAAAAGGTATGCTATAACTAAAATGTATAGTTAAGGCCAACTCAAGACAGCGTCATACGATGCAGCTCGACATGATTTGTTGCTGTGTCGTGTCAGTGCAAGTTAAATGCAGATGCAAGGGTTTGCATCGGGAACAGTCGAGTCATAGAATTTTAAACATTTTAAATATTTCTCACGACAGCTTAAGACTGTTCGTGACGATGAGTAACGTAGGGCTGCATCATACAACGCTGTCTGTTGGCCTTTAGCTACAAACTGAAAAAAGCAAATACAATACAATATGTCCAGAATACTGCACCATTAATCACCAACAATAATTAACAACAATAATAATAATAATAACTGCTAGAAATGCTTATTTAATAACTAACCCTATTATTGAATTTTGTAACATAAACTCGTTATAACGATCTTGTATTCACTAAATTTATCATTGAAGTCTTTTGATCAAAAAGCTTGAATACAAAAATACATGTGTTTACAAAACGATTTCCCTTTGCAAAATGCAGACACAATGTTATGAGGTGCATGTTATAATTAATATAATTTATGGACATCTGTGTGACAAAATCAACTAAATATTTTTGTATATCTAACTGAAAGACTGAAACAACCCACAACATTATTTAGATCTATTTTTTAAACATAAGAATTTAAACTAAAAAGGAACTATATTGCTTAATATGACCAAGGACTTTTAACTGCAAAGTCCTTAATATGATGATTATGCATAGTCATCATTGTCTTGATTACCATTATCCCCCATGTCATGAGCATCATTAGCATCATCTTTGTTCTGGTCATTATCCCCTTTGTTTCTATATTGAGCTTCAAAATTGTCTGGTACATCAATCTCTTCCTCATCTTCCCCTCCTTCTCCATTCTCTTCTTCCCCTACATTCCCTTCCTCTTCTTCTTCTTCTTCTTCTTCTCCATTCTCTTCCCCTCCATTCTCCTCTTCCCCTCCATTCTCTTCTTCCCCTCCATTCTCTTCTTCCCCTCCATTCTCATCTTTGTTAACACCATCTAGTTCTTCCCCTGTAATAAGAGGTGAATATGCATTATATAATTGATTAAAAATCATGCACATAAAACAATGGGAAGGAACTGCCAATAACAGAAATAATTATAATGTACATGGGTAATGTACAACTGTGTATTTAAATCATAAATTAATAAGTCAAGCATGTTCAGGAATTGAACCATCGACCTTGTAAATGGAAGGTGAAAACTTTGACCGCTAATTATACAATTCACTTGCATCATATTTTAGATTAACAATACAAAATATGTTTTGATATACAAAAAATGGGCCTCGACAGGCACTAAATTATAATGGTGGATAGCTTACAAATACAGTATAAAGCATAACACCCAAACGTATGCTAATAAGCTCTAGATTTACTAGCAGCTGGAAACGGAGCGCAGTGTCTTAAATCTAACCTTGACTGCAGTTAAATGAGAATGCTGGGTTATCCTTGGTGTTTAACACCAAATAAATCCAATTCAATAATGGATAAATATTAAACATGGACCAGTTGGAAAAGCAGAATGCAATACTGTACTACTCATGCTGAATTAATGTACAGTAATTTGATATAATTCAGTTAATGCCCAAAATGCAAAGATAAAACATATGGTCTATAAGCAATGTAAATTTATATTATTTAAACCATAATTAATACAGTAGTAGTATGTTTACATTCAGAATGTAAACAGCATATGGTGCAAACATGTGTCTGAGAACTGTATGCAGTCAACAAAATACATGCTACAGTGTTTGATAACCCTTACGTCTTTTACCGTACATACAAACATTACACATGCCTACATAATATACATACATATATACATGCACAAACATGTACTAAACATTCCAACCACCAAACATTAAAAAGTGAAACTGTTTCAAACAACTCAGCGACAATATGGATACATTTTCTATGAACCCACCATTGTTAAAAATTTTACATAAAAATGAGCACAACACACAAGTTATATGCATCAGAAAATGAAAGTTTAATCATCAATTTTTGATTAGAAAATAAACAGAATCAAAAATCATGTATGTGGGGTGGGCAGTGGCAGCACCAGTGGGGTGAGAGTGCACGGAATGAGTCAATCAGGTCCAAGTATCTTGTCAAGATGATGTATTATTGGAAGTCTCTGTAAAGCACAGACGGGCAAAATGCAGCCTGATTGCAATTTTGTTGCGGCCTGCAAAGGTAATTTTAAAACCCTATGTATGTGGCGTGACTACCACCTTGTGGCAAATAAACCCCTGGTTGTTTTGGCCTGATGTCTATCATCTGTAAAAGTAACATTAAAAATGAGCACATAAGCGAGACTTTTTTATACCTTATTTTGCGAACTTATTTTTTTCAGATCATCAGATGAGGGTGGGAAAAAATGAAAATAAAATTTTGGTTTTTTATTTAGCAAAGAGTTTTGCCAAAAACATACGGAGACGATAAAAATGTAAACAGTGTAGTAATGGGATGGTTAAGTGCTTTAAATTTATATAATTAGGTAGAAATATATATATCCTCTTTTTTGGAGAATTCAAGGCAGCGGCTGGCATATAAAAATCAAGAAAAACTTTTCATTTTTTAAAATTTCCATTTTTTCGTGGTGATGGTTGCGTTAATTGGTCAAACATAAAATTTCATTTTTCTTCGAAATCATCATTGTTGGTGGGTGCTTGTCTAAAAAAGCAGTCCATTAAGGTTTCTAAAAGAACATTGGAATCGTCAAATTTTCACCATAAAGCGTCTGTGTATGCGTGTGGCCCTTAGTGTTAAATCAAAAAATAAATTTGACCCAATTTTTATGCCCACCCTTGCATAATGCTCTTGTCACAAAGGCTGTTGTTTGTCAGAGATATCATTGGAATTTGACACGGAACAGAAATTCGTCAAGATTCACCACAAGCAAGATGGCTGCAATATTACTGTACATACATTTTAAACACATGAGTGATATCAGTGATATTTATCCTGTGAAAAAAAGTATGATACCAAATGAATAGCCATTAAATTACACACAAACAACCCATACATATGCATCTACTCTACATACCAATATACAGGAAACAAACAACACATAATAATAGATTGACTCTTGTTATTACCAATACAACATAGTATACAAAGTTAATAAAACATTAATTTGATCACATATTTATATTGAGTCATTTTGGATTATTTCACCCTTGTAAACTAGTTGTAAGAACCCGTCGGTTTCAGTAATGTCTATCTACAACCTAGTTGTAGCACCTTGCTACAACAGTATATATAAATACGAAGACCAGTTTTTTAGTTTGAATCAACAACTATTGATAGTATTAGATGACACTGTTTTGTACCTTGTTTCATTAACCCAGTACCGCATGATAACAGTTAATTAAATAAAATTGATATACAATTCTTTAACCATTTTTGTTTCACCTGCTGCCACCATGAAATCTTCCAAGAGAAATTAAGTTTTAATCAAAATTAAATAAATATAAATCATTTATCATCACTGATCACTAAAATGTTCAGATCGCAATACTTAGTTTTGGAATTGATACAATTTGTTATAATTATATACTGTGTTGGAAAATACAGATTTTTTAAGGAGAATTAATGGCAGCATAAGCAGAAGGAAATAAATTTTTAAGAGAGGCAGGTGTGCTATCAGGTTGAAAAAAATCATCAATATCGTTAGGCAGTGGATTCACAAATCAAGGTACAAGATAATATACTTAATCCTTAAATGAAATACAATAATTGTTCTTTGAACATTTCTCATACTTCAAATTATGTTATCATCCAAGTGCACATATATAGTTATGTGAAAGACTTTCAACAAGGATTGAATACAATCACGTAAAGAAGATGTGATTTTTGAAGGAATAATTTTAGAAGTTTGAGTAACATTTAATGCATACCCAGAGAAAATTTTTGCCTTGTGTGAATTAGGTATTAGAGGCAACTGTCAGTATTGAGTATTCAATAGAGGCATTCGTCTGTTATATGTATTGAACATTCAATAGGTCTTGTCATAAAAAAAAATGCTGTTAGGATTAGCTGTCTCTTATACACATCTAGATGTGTATAAGAGACAGATATTACTGTACATACATTTTAAACACATGAGTGATATCGGTGATATTTATCCTGTGAAACAAAATTGGATACAAAATGAATGGCCATTAAATTACACACAAACAACCCATACATATGCATCTACTCTACATACCAATATACAGGAAACAAACAACACATAATAATAGATTGACTCTTGTTATTACCAATACAACATAGTATACAAAGTTAATAAAACATTAATTTGATCACATATTTATATCGAGTCATTTTTGGATTATTTCACCCTTGTAAACTAGTTGTAAGAATCCATCGGTTTCAGTAATGTCTATCTACAACCTAGTTGTAGCACCTTGCTACAACAGTATATATAAATACAAAGACCAGATTTTTAGTTTGAATCAACAACTATTGATAGTATTAGATGACACTGTTTTGTACCTTGTTTCATTAACCCAGTACCGCATGATAATAATTAATTAAATAAAATTGATATACAATTCTTTAACCATTTTTGTTTCACCTGCTGCCACCCTGAAATCTTCCAAGAGAAATTAAGTTTTAATCAAAATTAAATAAATATAAATCATTTATCATCACTGATCACTAAAAAGTTTACATCGCAATAAATAGTTTTGGAATTGATACAATTTGTTATAATTATATACTGTGTTGGAAAATACAGACTTTTTAAGGGGAATTAATGGCAGCATAAGCAGAATTAAATACATTTTTAAGAGAGGCAGGTGTGCTATCAGGTTGAAAAAATCATCAATATCGTTAGGCAGTGGATTCACAAATCAAGGTACAAGATAATATACTTAATCCTTAAATGAAATACGATAATTTTCAAACTTGTTCTTTGAACATTTCTCATACTTCAAATTATGTTATCATCCAAGTGCACATATATAGTTATGTGAAATAAACGTAAAAGTGAACTGCATATCTTTTATTTTATCTCCAACTCCAAACATTCTTCAGTTGAAACCAAACATTCCAGTGATCTGTCATCGGGTGACATAATTAATGTTGAAATACTGAATCCCAACACGATGTCGAGCATTTCAATACTTGGGAGTATGATATGATGTATTATACTTTCTTATCCAAGATTAATCAGTGGATCTTTTGGTATATGTCATCTAATTAGCTATGATTCAACAAGTGGCTTCATTTACATATTTGCTGGTTGAGCCACAGTGTAGAATACGGCTGTATCACCGTATGTTAGGAAAAACAGGTAAAAGTTCCAGTGGCGGATTCAAGGGGGAGTCCCCCCTCCCCCGTCAGCCCAGGCCTCCCCTAAATTATTCAAAATTTTTTTTAAAATAGAGATATAAAGATAATTATATTCAAAATTTATAAGTCTGGAAGTACAATTTCCAGCCATCTAGAGGTGCATAATCACAAATTTTCTTACCTCAGCCCCAACCATGGTGGGGCTGAGGGTGGTATAGATCCTCAATCTGTGAAAGTACCTCCCCGGGCAGAAGTTATGAGTTTAATACCAGATTCACACGAGATCAAGTATTACACTGTACACATGGTAGGAAAAATTTAAGAAGCCTTTTCTGCTACAATGGGTCCGTGTAAAGGTGCACCGGTTAATTATTAATTGATTAATGTGTATTCCCGTGTAAAATCCATTTAAGAAAAATATTGCAGAGGCATGTAAAGCATGGCACTCACTGCGTCATCCAACCGTCGGCCGACGAATCCAATCTTCCTCCCTGTGAGCATTAGAAGACTCCACTCTGTCAGCTGACTGTCAGTGGAATTCTGAACGGATCGTCATTAAAAACAATCTGTTGTGTGTACGTTATGGTGGTGTGTTCTCCATAGAATCGACTGTTGGGGGCAGTGAGTGACCAGACTCTATGTTCTGGATATGTGCGCGTATGCTCAAGGGATAGAGCTTACCTTCATTGTGGCCTTGTCCATATCGTCACTGTCTATGTAACAATTGGACCGACTTTCAACAAGGATTGAATACAATCACGTAAAGAAGATGTGATTTTTGAAGGAATAATTTTAGAAGTTTGAGTAACATTTAATGCATACCCAGAGAAAATTTTTGCCTTGTGTGAATTAGGTATTAGAGGCAACTGTCAGTATTGAGTATTCAATAGAGGCATTCGTCTGTTATATGTATTGAACATTCAATAGGTCTTGTCATAAAAAAAAATGCTGTTAGGATTAGTTTCAAAAGGGCACTGCAAATAAAATTATTCAGTAGTAAAACACTAGCACCATTAAACATCTGCATGAAAGCATATCTGTATAAAGATTTAATGTTAGACCAATAAAAGAACCAATATTCTACTTAATATAAAGATGCATTGCAACAAATGTGTGCTAAATAACAAAATGTATTAAATTTATACAATACTATTCCATAATTGGCAATTCATTGATATACAATACTTATCCATTTACAGATATGCAATCTACAAACGAATTGAAAATCTAAAACAAAAATGATTTACACTCTGCATAATCCTTGCTCTCTGCTATTAAACCTAGATGAAAAAAATGTTCAATATATTTTAAAAAGGTGTTCATTTTAAAACCAAAATGTTCATACTACAAGAATAACAGGAAAAAACAAAAAAACATTAGGCTGCTATATGCATGAGTGGGTGTTTAATGGGTTACATATGTAAACATTATAATATGAAGAGAAAATATTATAGCATATAGATGTGTCTGACAGTGTGTGAAGGTATGTTGGAAAGGGGAATATTGAGAACATGAGAACAATTAAATGTTTACTTGGGGAGGAGAGGAAGTAGCTTTTTACTTGGGGTATATTATAAATGTTGAGATTAGAAGCTTTATACAGTAGATATCTATGGCACTATTTGTATGTGAGCTATGGGGGTGGAGGAGTTTTGAAATCATGAAAGCAAGTTAAATTTTTCTTTGTGTTTATATACCACCTTTAGGTGTACTGGACAGGAGAAGGGTTACCAAGCGATGTGTAAATGTGTGTTGGGGACGATATTTTGAGGCTATTGAATAAACAGCAAAAATGTAGAAACTGTAAGTAGAATTATAAAGGAAAACCCTAGTTTGAAAGACAAATTAAAAAAAATAGAAGGTAAGTGAAGAACAAGAAATTGAAAGATAAAATAGGAAAAAAGGAATATCAAAGGTCTTCTCACCATAAAAGCACCCAAATTGGAACCCGAACGTATTATACCGGTTTTTGACAAGGTTTTCTTTATTTTTTTAAATATTTCCCACCAAATCTAACGATAGATAATTTCACAGTTTGAAATGTTATAATCTATCAGTGAAGAATAATATCTACAATTACATATAATTCTAAATTTGTCAACATTCGGCTCCTTTTGTGGTGACAAGACAATAAATTATTTAATAACAGAGCACAGCAAACAGAAATAATGGATATGAGGCTGAACAAATATAAGAGCTAATTTACTGTATTTTTATAGCTTTTTTTCAAATGTTTTTCCTTCCTTTAATTATATTTTTTAAAATTCAAAATAGTGCATTATGGGTAGAACAAAGAAAGGGTTGTATAAAAAAAGGAAATGATAATAGAAAGTAACATTATGTAATACTGTACCTGTAAGACTACAAGACAGTATTAAGTGGGATTTAAATTATAAATATTTGGATTGCTTACTATGTGTATTTAAGTAAATTACCAGCTTTTAACTATAAGATTAAAGAATGAGAAAAAATGTGAGGTCTCACCACGAAATGAGACACATCATTGGTGAAATCATATTGAGATATTCACCAAAACAGGCCAAAGTCAATATTTTTACAAAATTTTGATTTTAATGTTTTTGAACAACTTGATACTTATATTTTATGATTGTATACTTTGTAAGTGAATTTTCTTGCCAAAACAGTGTTCTCTGCACATATTCTGTAATTCTAGTCATATTATTTGTACAGGTTAGTTTATTTTTGAGGTCGATTTTCTCAAAACGTGGTTTTTATACACCTAAACTTTAAATGCTCACATCTCTGGATTTACTTATAGTAGGGAAGCCATTCAAAAACCAAATGAAAGCTTAAACTCAATTTCTGAATTTCTAACCATGAGACTCATTTTGTGGCGAGACCTCACAAAGGTTCTTGCCAATTAAGGAAAACATTTATAATACCTCTACATGATCTCTAAGTAAAGGCCAAGTATGCATGCATTTGTTTGGTGCTTGGCTGGTAATCTGGGCTGGGTATACTGAAACAGGGAGTTGCTATACCTTGTAAACAACTTTGAGTCTAGCAACAATACTATTTGCATTTTCTTGTCTTGGGGTATAATAAGCCAACCACCTAAATTTGACCCAATATTGTCTTAAAGGCTGTACACTGCTTTGCTTATATTTCACCAAAGGAAGATGGAAAGAATGAAATGTATGGAATGAACAGGATTTGGAAATTATTAAAAAGTGTAAAATATAGATTATGGGAAAAATGTGCATTATTGAAGGCAAATCTCACCATCCTTTTGAACTTCATCTTCATTAAACAATGGCACGGGATTTGCATCTAATACAACTTGCTGTAGAATTGTGTATAAAAATTGAGCAAAAGAACAAAATTTAACAAAATCAAAGACTTTGAATATGAACCAGGATCATTACCAAAAAATAAATTTCTCATGGACACTTCTAGATCTCAAGTAAACAACCAGTTTTATGAAAAAGAAATACACTTATCAACTTTATAGCTAATATCAATATCATTATTATCTATATTATGGTCATCATCACTACAATTGTTATTGATTTGATCATGAACTTCATTTAACAGATTTTTCAGTTTGTTGGCATCAAAATTAACAATAACAACAATAGTGTACATTTGTGGTACACCCTACCGGTATGTATGGTTCTTAAAAAACTTGTAAAGTATTAAGAATATCTAAACTTGTCAAATAAATGTCTTTGCCGTATTCAAATTCAGAAAATTTGTATCATAAACATTACTATTGTTAATTTGCTGTGCAAACCTTAAAAAATACCATAATTACTTAACATTCAATATTAATTTTACAAGTATGGTAATGGCATGATAATAAAATGATAACCACAGCTCAATAATACAGTAAAGTATATTAACAAAAGTAATAATATCAGAATTGATAATACTACAATTCACTCCATGATTTTCCAGAAAAACAATTTGATAAACAGAACCTTTCAACTTAATATTAAGACATTCAATCAATAAAAACAAAACTGTACTTACACCTCCATATTGATAACAGTGCACATTTAGAAAGAAAAAAAAAAGAATAAAAACAAAAAAGTCAAAATATTCTGCTACGTACCTCATCCTGCACCTCATTCCTAATCTCGTTATCTGAAGCAAAAACAAAATGAAATTTTTTGTTAGTTTCAACAGGAATGGTCAATGCAACTCTCAATTTTCATAGTAGAAGCAGTATCTCATTTACCTAGTCAATCTCCATCCATTATTTACCTAATCCATGGTATTAAATTACATATCCCAATTCTAATTTACCTTGCTTTTATACTTACATATACTGTACCTTCTGCTATTTACATATAGTAGCCCTTCCCATATTTAGCTAGCCTTCCATACTCATCATTTAAGCAAAAATGTTTCTCAACACTAAAATAACTCTCCAGTCTCATTCTAACAAGACATCATATATTGCTTACCATCTCCTTTGTCACTATCATTTTCGTCTTCTTTCTCTGCGGCCAACTGTGCATCACGATAAGCTGCATCTTCATTTTGTTCATCGCCATCCACTCTCTCGCCATGTGAACCCTGTGCCCTGTCTCTCTCATCTACCAGTTTTTCCTCCTCGTCCAAATTTTCTTCATCATCTTCATCTCCACCATTTGCCATATCTTGCTGCCGGTTTTCTTCCTCTTCTTCATTTTTTTCTTCATTCTTATTTTCTTCTTCATTCTTATTTTCTTTGCTGCCAGTTTCTTCATTTGGAACGTTTACCTTTTCATCATTGACCTCCATCTGTGGAGGCCCAGGATCTTGGCCTTGTTCCTGTTGTGCTGTGGAGAAAAACAATCATATTTCAATCATTTTTGAAAGGATTTTCATTCCAGGAATGAGATAAGATGATAAAAAGGTATTTAATTTTGAGCAAGCATTATTATTATTTTTGAAATTTCCTTCACATTTACATTTTGATGTCTGTTGAAAGTTACAAACAGCCTGAGTAATTTTTGTTGGGTTGGCCCGGATGAAGCCCATGGACAGATTTATAAAGTTCTATAGCCAGTATTTTTTTTTTTTTTTTTGCAGTAGATTACTCACTTTCCTCAACTTTCTGTTCTTCTACAGGTTCATTTCCCTCTTTTTTCTCTTCTTCTTGACTATAAATTCAACAACAAAAAATATTATTGGTAACATTGTTCAGCCAACAAAAAATGTCCTGTTGCCTAAGTAACTGAACACTGAAAATATTAAAGCAAAATCAGTCAGGATTTTCTTAAGTTCATGTATAACCATAATTAACCCCATGTATTTTTCCTGATAAAGTTGTAACCATTGGATTAAACTCCATGGTTAGGTACCAAATTATTTATTTAAAAATTGAAAAGTGACCCTTTTATTCATCATACATTTAGTCAGCTACTGTGACATATAGACCATTGTTATGCTGCAGCCTAATTCAGCTAGTTTGCTATGACCTTAAATTTATAGCAATCTACATAGAAGTACTCTCTCAATAAACACTTCCACTAGGCTCATAAGACAAATTTACTCAGAGCTGTTGAGCTTGTATGTAAAACAATAAGACATAAATAATATTAACCAACAATACAATATAATAAATACTTACATTTCTTGTTGTGGTAGTTGAGGCAGTTGATTGACAAGTTCAGTTTCTGCCTTGACAACAGGTGGGTTTGGGTTATACTGGTTGGTCTTCACATTCTGTTGGAAGTTGTACTGATTCTTATCATCTTGAGGGTTTAACATGTTCTGCTGCTGTTGTTGCCCGATTTGCTGCCCATATGTAGGATTCCTCAAAACATTTCCCTGTTGTTGTAGCAGTAGTTGTTGTTGTAGTTGTTGTTGTTGTTGTTGTCCGGCAGGAAGTTGCTGTGTCTGGCCAAGATTATACTGCTGCTGGTTGTTGAACTGCTGATAACCTTCACGTTGAACGGCACGATATTGGTTTCGCACCTGCTGTAGTTCCGCCTGAAGAGAATGTAAAGTTGCTTGCAGGTTGTCCTTCACCGTAAGGGCCTGTTGACGTTGTACTTCACATTCTTGCAGCTGGTCTTGTGTCCTGAGAACATCCTCATTGTGTTGTTTGTTGTGTGTTTCATGCATCTCCTGGTATTTCTCAAACTCTTGACGCATATTATCAAACTCATCTTTAACAAGATTTAAAAAATTAGATACTGTACTGTACCATGGAGGAATACTGTACTAACCTTATTATTAATAATAACTCAAATGCGAATATCTTTATTTATAATAAAAGAAAATAATAGAGAATAAAATTTAGAAGAATAAGAAAATAAGTTTTTTTTCCCCTTGGGACAAGACCAAGAATCTTTATTAAATTACAAGCAAGTCTCTGGCCAAATATCATCATAAATAATAATAATACTAATTTCAATTTATTGTTTTATGTTGGGCTTATATTTCAACTACTGATAGGTGGATAGATAGATACTTAGCATGAAATTTGTAAATTAGTGAAAACTGATTATTATTTTCTCATAGAAATTTTGGATGCATCATCAAAAGGAAAAAGGGATTTAAAAACGACAACAATCACCATTGTCTTGTTACGTGCAGAGGTGCGGGCAACAAGAAGGAATATGTTTGGTACTCTATTGAAAAAGATAATAACATGTTCATGCGGTGGGACTGGATTAATAATTCACATACTGTAAATCTGATGTTTTATGTGTTCATAAATTTTGGCTTGGTTGTTATTATCCAAACTACATTTGTTTCCAAATTAAAGTATGTGGTAATTCCTTTTGGAAAATAGTCACTGATCACAGATACAGGAATTCATACTCACTTCTTGTACTATCTAGCTTTCTCATAGCATCAGTGTAGTTTCCTTGGAGGTGTACCTATTGAATGAATATTACAAAATATATTTCAATGATTAATTCTACTATGCATGGTGCAATTTTCAACCAATGAAGACTGTATCACACTCCTAGCCACACAGTACATCAAACATCTACCTCATTCCATACTGCATGCAGCATTACTGTATGCTGTGCTCCACCCCAATGCAAAAATTTACTCATTTTTTTAATTATTTAATTGAACATGAGTGATAAACAGAGTGGACGTGGCAAAAATATTATCTAAACAAGAACCCCAAATAGGATGAAGAACTGAAAAAAACATGAATACAAAAGTCACTGGATTCTAAAAGGATAAATACTTTATGGATGATGGAACCTTTAGTGTACACCCTGCTGAGAACACTACAGTATCCCTTTGGTTTGAATAATTTGCATCACAATTATTAAGCATACAATAGCCTAAAATAGTGTTGACAGCACGAGTTTGTAAATGTTATTAAATGCTTTGAGTTGGACCTTCTGTGACATCTTTTTAATAATGACTTTTTGTCACATATTATTGATTGATTTTTTAAAAGGCTGTGACATACAAAATGTACGTTCGTCTCTCATGTTTTAAGTAATGTTTGTTCTGATAAACCTTGTTTAATTAAAAAATAAATAATCATAGAATTTGTGATAGTGTTAACATTCTTTTTTTGTTTAAAAATCATTTACAATTTTACAATTTTAATCTTGATTTGTTCATTTAATTTTTATAATGTATGTATATGGAAATGAATTAACAAATTCAAAATTACAGTGTAGTTGAAATATCCAAGATGGTCACCGTGGAACCCCTGGTTGAGTTGGCATGGAATGACTGATTTGTCACTTGAGCATCTCATATCCATAAGGTTAAAATTACTGGAATTTCTTTAATACTCTTCTATTGTTATTATTCTTTATATTTAATGGTACTATTATGGCTGTTTTTCCATGCCATGTTCTATAAAGAAGTGATTGTCTAGCAACAAATCTTCTATGTTGTAGTATAGGCCAAATCAATTGTTTTTGAATCTCCGTAATACTACTATTCCTTTCATAATTTTTAGTAGCGTACCGAGCTGCTTTATTTTGAATCGATTGTATTTTGTTGATTTGTTTTTGTTGATATGGATCCCATAATGTCTGCGCATATTCCAACATGTGTCTAACGAATGTAGTGTAAGATTTATTTTTAATTTCAATAAGGCAATTACGAAAGTTTCTTCTTAGCATGTTAAGCGTATTGTTTGCTTTTTTGGTCATTCTGTGAATATGAGCTTGCTAAGCTCAACTCCAAGATAACTAAGTTGTTTTGTTGATCGGAGAATAACATTACTCATTGTATATTTACAAATTGCTTTTTTGGTCATTCTGTCAATATGAGCTTGTAAGCTCAATTCCAAGATAACTAATTTGTTTTGTTGATTGGAGAATAACATTACTTATTGTATAATTATAATGCTGATTATTTTTTTTTATTTATTGCTTATTTTTTACTTGGCATTTGTTGGGGTTAAATTTCATTTGCCATTTATTGGACCATTCCACTACTTTATAATAATAATAATAATAATAATAATAATAATAATAATAATAATAATGTTTAAAGCACCGGTATCCGTTTAAAGAAAATGCTCATGGCGCCCCTCCACAAGAAGTCAAATATATGACATCTTGAAGTTGTTTGGCATCCTGGTCATCATTAATACATTTAAACAATATGCAATCGTCAGCAAATAGTTTCATTTCAGAAATTATTTTTTCTGTGATGTCGTTAATATAGACTAAGAACATGGGGGGTCCTAAAACTGTACCTTGTGGAACTCATGATTTTACATTTGTTTTATTAGATATGTAGCCATCTACAACTACCAATTGGTATCAACCTATTAACCATGATTTAATCCAATTGTGTGCACTTCCTTTTATTCCATAATAAATAATTTTGTGTAAAAGCCTTTGGTGGGGAACCGTATCAAATGCCTTTGAAAAATCAAATACTAGGCAATCAGTAACTTTCTTTGCATCCATATTTTTTGTTAGTATTTCAATCGTATTTATTAATTGTGATTCGCAACTATGGCCTTGTCTAAAGCTGTGTTGATTTATGTTCAGTATTTTTCTTTTATCAAGATGATCCATAATATTACTAAAGATTATATGTTCCATTACTTATACATGTCACACATGTGAGTGACACTGGTCTATAATTTGCTGGCATAGATCTATCACCTTTTTTAAATAAGGCAGTTAAATTTTCATGCTTCCAATCCTGTTGTACTTCCCCATTTTCTAATGACTGTTGGTATATTTATGTTCGTACGGGTGCCAACAGATCTGCATGGTCTTTAATAATTTGTGTTGGAATCATATCTATGCCCACTGCTTTTTTGGGATTAATACTTATAGTTTGAATATACCATCAAAATTAATTTTGTTTAGGTATGGACTTTGGCCTTTTTCTGGGATATTTGCAATATCTTCATTGGTAAATACTTTCTGGAATTGTTTAGATAAGACTTCTGATTTGTCTTTACCTTCTATCACAAATTTACCTTCAGTTTGCAGAGGTGCAATCCCTGTCCTATCTCTTCTTAGTCCTTTTATGAATGTATATAGTTTTTTAAGGGCACAACCCTGTTCATGTTCATCGAACATGCTTGCAACATATTGGTCATACGCATTTTTAATCTCTATTTTTATTGCTTTCTGAATATGCTTATAATGTTCCCAATCTTTTCAAGTTTTTTTTTTTTTTTTTTTGCTTTTCTAAATTTTTTCCTCCTAATGCTCATAAGCTTTTTTACTTCACTATTAATCCATGGGAGATTAAATTTATCACATTTTTTTTTTTTTTGTTGGAACATGATTGTTTGTGATTTCTATAATCTTGTTTTTGAATTTTATCCAGTGTTGATTTACATTCAAATGTTTTGCATTATTCAGAAAATTGATCTGAAATTGTTGTATTTCTTCCCTTAATTTGTCTGTGTTTGCTTTCCTAAACAAAAAAAATTGCCTTGGTTTTTTTAGATTAATTTTTACTTTCATTTCATACTCCTGTGTCTGACACTAAGTCTGGAGAAGTTGTAACAAATGAGGTCCAGTGTATTTTGTCCATGAGTTGACCGATGCACATGTTGGTGCAATGAATTATCCTTGGCTATTTCAAGCATTTTAATATTGACATGTTGACCGTACTGTGGATTTGGCTTTACTGAGTTACGGTTGCAGTCAATTCCAGGAAGGTTAAAATCACCTGTAAGAAATATATGTCGCAATATATTTATTTATTGATATTTTTTCTAATTTTTCCGATATCTCTTCAAGCGGAATTACGTTGTTGTTTGGCGGTCTACTGTATATACAACTCCAATGTACAAAGTTGGTGATTGATTTTAGTCTTATTTTTCCCAGTATGAATTCAGATTCGTTTCCTTCTTCAACTTGAGTAAAAATAAGATCATCTTTGTAGGCTATAAATACACCACCACCAAACCGGTTTCTATCTTTTCTAATTAAGTTATAACCATTTGGAAACACTTCCGAGTCTGTATAATTCGAGTCCAAATGAGATTCTGTACCCATGATAATATCTGCGTCGTGCTCTTTTATTATTGTGCCCAACTCGGCTTGTTTATGTTTACTTTTAAGCCCTTGGCAATTTATTGACATTATTTTGATTTTTCTTTTTATTTGATTTGTAGCAGCTTTCATATTTTTATTTTTAATACTGTACATGTTTGTCCAATTTGTAGTTGATTCTCATTTAAACTTTCATTTGTTAAGTTATTGTCATTAAGAGTAGAGAATGAATTTTCACCTTCAAATGACTATAACAGATCCATGAAAAAGTTTTGCCTTGTAATTCATTGTATTCTTTAGTAGTATCCTATACATTAATTATGAAGCCATGATCCGCAATCATCACAGTTTATTGCTTTGTGATTACAGGCAACTGGCTTTTCGCATACCCCACAAGGATGTTTAATGGGGCCAGGGTTAGTTTCAATGTCTCCTGCAAGTATTATTATTATTAAAAAAAGAGATGTCTTTTAATGTTCATTAAGAGGAGACGGGAGAAAGGCGCACCTCATTTTCATTGCATTAGGTTCATATACAACTGAACATAAATGTCTGATACAATTATTTTTAATTCTGTTACACAGCCTAACAGCATGCACACTTTCACTCTTCTTTGACCAACAATTTACATGTAACACTTTCACTCTTCTTTGACCAACAATTTACATATAAAGTAATTAGTAAATTACAGTTAGAATAGTCATGCAGTTATGTGTACTAGTATTACTAATAGTTTGTTTCAATTTTCTATTCTTTTGTTTTGGCGACATTTTTTTTTTAAAGAAGTTAATTACGTCAGTCAGGTTTAGTTAATCAATAATGTACTGAAAACCTGAGAGATTAGCACTTAACACTTAGCTACCCCTACTGTGGTATGATGAAGTCCTCCAGTACTGTACATTGTTCGCTAGTCACACCGCTCACACTGTGTGCGATCTGCAATGTCAATGCCTGTCTTGAAAGATGACGTCAGACACATTTCGCACTTTATTGGGTGATGGTGACGTAATGCCATTTACCGTACCTTTAGCAAATGGAAGTAGAAATACGGTACCGGAACCGTATCTCTAGCCACAGCGAATAATAAATATGCCCTGTCTGTACATCGTTCGCTTTTCACAACTCATATGGTACCGTATAGGCTCTAGCCACGGTGTACCATTAATGTAAATTATTGTACAGTACCGGTACTGAAAACTGGTTTCAAATATTGTGCAGGCTCTGGCCAAGACAAATTTGGCATAAGCATGGCCTAATTAATATTAATAAAGCTTTGCCTAGTGATGCCCAGCCTAGAGAAAAAAGATAGGCTAGGCCTGCTGGCTAGGCTGGTAGAAAAACGCTCCAGTGAAAAGCCGGAGTTGGTTCTATGTTTAGTAGGCTTAGGCCCTTAGTCTTTCTCTTTTGTTTCTTAACTAATTTGATTACTGTATAATAGTATAATTATATATACTTACAATAGCATCTCGATAAGAGTCTCTCTCTTGCTTTATATATGCAAGTTCTTCTTTCAAACTTTCTAAGTCTCTTTCAAATTTATCTTTTTGATTGTCGGCACTAAGTTTCAGGGAGCGTAGCTCCTCGTTTAAGTGGTTAACTTCGGTTATCTGGTTCTGTAGTGCTGTGCTTCGTTTTTCTAGGTGGACCTTTTTAACAGCAAGCTCCTCTAACGTGTCTGTCATCTCTTTAACCTCTTTTTGTAGAGCTTTCCCTCTTGATGAAACATTCCAGTAATTAAATGTAAGTATACATATTACTAAAAGTAAACCAATTGTTAGAAATTGTGGTGTTTTTCCTGGCCGAATGTGCCCCCTCGAAACTCCGTTACCAGCCATGTTTGTTGATGATGTGTTGGACTACTTAACGCATGCGCACTAATCCTCAGCGGGTACGTCGTGTCGCCGTATTTTGTTCTAGTTCGATTCGTCACATCACTCAAGAGGCGGAAAATGTTTTGTATCTTTTTTTAAATAATAATGCGATATTTATATCGCGCTATTTCATTAAGATCAGAGCGCTTTTAAAAAAATAATCTTAAAGCTCTAAGCGGAGGCTTTTTGTAAAGCTCCAGCAGTGCTATTGAAATTGCCGCTCGTCTTTTATGACGTGAACATTCATGCACACTGTCATCTCCATTGTTTTTAAATTGTATTGTTTGTAAACATAAATAAATTTAATTCTTTCTTTATTTATTTCCTTTCTCTTACATTTTGAGTAAGTACATTTTTCCAAGTAACGAATAACATACCATAACTTAGTAAACAACATTACCTAAAGGAAAAGGAGAATGAAACTGAAACCCTTATTAGGTCTCATGTACAAAATAAACATAGGCGCCCTAATAAGTGTTGTAAAGGGCGTTTAAAGTAACTTAAACTGTCATTATATAAAAAAAAACGTCTAGAATAACAAAAACTATATTTTCTGGGACAATGTTATGCACACAACTCATTTTGAAAATATATATGAAAAAATTATCAAAGCTTGTTTAAGAAAAAAATTCTTGTTAGTTAATGTAATTAAGTTTCGTTCTGCAGAGCAATTCACTGCACTCGCTATTACAATTTTCAGACCGTATACATTTCATATAAAAATCCCAGTTTTCACATGAATTATGTCCATGGGCAATAAGGGAATGAGCGAGTGGCTTTTTTTCTGTATAAACAAATTTTAGGACATTTGTAGCCCACTCACAGAAAACAACTTAAACAATTTTACTCATTAAGTGGACAGTATACGGTAGTAATTAATTACCAATCTCTAAATGTAACCCACCCAAACACAAATATGAGAAAGACATATTCGTTCTATCTTCATAGTTACCAACCTGAGAGATTTTAAATGCGTGAGTGACTATTTTGGCTGGGGTGGGGGAGGGGGTGTCCAAGAAGCAGGGGAACCACCCCCCCCCCCCGCCGCTCCGACGATCTGAGCATTTTTAAGCTGTTTTAAAACGATTTCAGGGAGTGTTTGTTGATAATATATGTACATAAGCAAAAATATTATTAATAAAGCCGATGTGAGTTTCAATGTAGGCCTATGTTTAATTTGAGCACCCGAACTATGTAGACCTACACAAACATTTCATTACTGATCAATTTTTAATAACTCGATCGTTAGTGAAATAATAGGTCCTTGAATTAAAGGAAATACTATACTTATGACTCAAGTTACTGCATCACCGTTTTTATAGTTTTAATACAACCAATTTATAATTTTAAATACATTTCTCCTGAATTTGTGATAAATCGTTATCACGCATACACTTGTGTTAAATGCGTGACAAATTTATGATTAAGCATGGTGGCAAAATGCTTGTTTCATCCAAAATCTCTTTTTATTTGAAGTGCGGGAACCTAGTGGGTTAGTTTTACTTGTGAAAAACGAATCTACAGAGGGCGGTGTGCAAAAAACAAACAAAATTAATAAATCTTCGAAAGAGAATGTGTGTGAATGTGTGAATGACTGGATACCAACTAAAAACCGTGTGTTGCATTATATTAGGTGTGTTGAAATCCACCTTATATCTTTATAATCAATAATGATTTTATTTAGCTATTTTTAATATTTGATTTTTTTTTAAACATGAGCAACTGAGTGCAGATTACAGTTAAGGTAATTCTAGGCCATCATGTCCAAGCAAGACCGGGCAAGATGGTGGTAGTAGTTTAATTCTGGCTAGAAAACTTTCTGTTTTTTCTTTTTTTTTTTTTTCTTTTTTTCCCCCCCAAAAGGGGGGGGGGGGGGGGTGTGGGGGCGGGGGGGGGGGGAGGGGGTGTCCAAGAAGCAGGGGACCACCCCCGCCGCTCCGACGATCTGAGCATTTTTAAGCTGTTTTAAAACGATTACAGGGAGTGTTTGTTGATAATATATGTACATAAGCAAAAATATTATTAATAAAGCCAATGTGAGTTTCAATGTAGGCCTATGTTTAATTTGAGCACCCGAACTAAGTAGACCGTCTACACAAACATTTCATTACTGATCAATTTTTAATAACTCGATCGTTAGTGAAATAATAGGGCCTTGAATTCAAGGAAATACTGTACTTATGACTCAAAGTTACCGCATCACCGTTTTTATAGTTTTAATACAACCAATTTATAATTTTAAATACATTTCCCCTGAATTTGTGATAAATCGTTATCACGCATACACTTGTGTTAAATGCGTAACAAATTTATGATTAAGCATGGTGGCAAAATGCTTGTTTCATCCAAAATCACTTTTTATTTGAAGTGCGGGAACCTAGTGTGTTGGTTTTACTTGTGAAAAACGAATCTACAGAGGGCGGTGTGCAAAAAACAAACAAAATTAATAAATCTTCGAAAGAGAATGTGTGAATGACTGGATACCAACTAAAAACCGTGTGTTGCATTATATTAGGTGTGTTGAAATCCACCTTATATCTTTATAATCAATAATGATTTTATTTAGCTATTTTTAATATTTGATTTTTTTTTAAACATGAGCAACTGAGTGCAGATTACAGTTAAGGTAATTCTAGGCCATCATGTCCAAGCAAGACCGGGCAAGATGGTGGTAGTAGTTTAATTCTGGCTAGAAAAAGTTACCGGAAAGGTTGTTAATTTCTCTGTTCAGAGAGGCACTCTGGTTAGTCTAGGCCTAGGGCTTAATATCTTCATATTATAAATTGACATGTTTAACTTTATTGTTTCCAGGTGAATTCTTGCAAGATGCGAAATGTTTGTTCCACGTTCACTAAAAGTTGCAAATCGGAAAAAGAAAATTTTAAGAAAATCAGTCCATTCTGACAAAGAGAGACCAAACAGTCAAAACAATTGTGATGGACCAAACACTAGAGCTAAATATAGTACAGGCCAGTTCAACCTAACACACGACGAGACCTCTGAAGCCGTTAATGGGGAGCATAAAATTCAAGAAATCAACATCCGACATGATTTAAATAAGAACTTTCCCGAAGAGGAAACTGCAACAAAACCAGAGTCTATGAATAATAGGGAAGGAGGTGAATCCCATATTGAATGTACAGAGGAGTTGAAAACTGTAGAATGCAAGCCTTTGATTAAGTCATATTGCAAACAGCAGAGGTTACCTGTGCCAGGTGAACCTTCATGCATTGTTTGTGGTCGCTATGGAGAATACATCTGTGACCAAACTGATGCAGATGTTTGTAGTCTGGAATGTAAAGCAAGAAACTTAGCAAGGAAAAAACAATCAATCGAAGAGGTTGGCATTTTTATTTGTTTTTCCGCTGCACCAGCTGTCCCTGAGAGATAACTTCATCACTCTTACTTGAGGAAAAAATGATTCAAGAACTTTATTTTGAAAATTATATTGCTTTGTTGCTTTTAGAATTTTAATCTGACCTGTTCGCCCAGCCATAAACCAATTGACATGCACCTCTTTTCTTGCAACTAATAGTATATTAATTGTTATCAGTTTTCGATATTGCATTTGGATTTTCTTATGTGATGCTCCCCACTTAGGACTTGATTCTGTTTTTAATTTTCATAGGTCGTTGGTAATTGTTAAGTCAACATAACATTGCAATAACACATTATCTAGCAGGTGGATGGTTAACTCTTAGAAGTAAAACATACAGTAATTGAAAACTATTCATATATTTATTAATTGCCTTATTTTTGGTATTTCATTGCAGGCTATAAGCTTACAGCCTTCTCATGAGGAGCCAGGTCCTTCAGAGGGCTACCCAGATGAGTATGCAGAGGAGTCCGGTGTTTTAGAGGACCGACTAGATGAGTATGTGGACCAAGATTTGCTGGATGTTGGGCCATCACGTTGTACAGCTGGCTACTCATATCGAGAGCATTCTACTTTGACAAATTTAACAAATGAACAAGTTTATGAATTAAGAAATGAGGTGAATATTTTATCTTTTTAGTGATTAAGCCTAAACTTCACTCTACACTTTCCCAATCACTTTCACATATAATTTAAAATTCTGTACTGTAATTGGAAATTAAAACTATCATAAATGACCTATTGGACACCACGTTTGTACAAGCTCTTTAAGCTTTTTATATAGCTGTCCATTTCATCTTTTTTATTATATATTATGTATTTTATTGCTATTTTAACATTTTTTGATGAATAAATTGAATTGAATCCTAGCTGCGTTTTATGTTTTTCATTCTATGATCTTCAATTTTTCTCCTAATTCCCTCTAATTTTTACATTTTTTTCAGGTCTCTATTTTTGTTGAAGGACTCAATGTTCCCAAACCAATAACTGATTTTTCTCAATTAGGCTTGCCTAAAACAAGTAAGTTCAACTTTGTTCATTTCATCTTATAACTTCCTGATTAATAAATAATAAAGTGGTTCATTAATATTGTTAATGTTAGCCTCTTGTACTGTCACTTACTTGCCCTACATACTTTAATCACAGTGGCATTTAATCTGAAGACATCTGGATACAAGATTCCAACGCCAGTACAGATGCAGGTTATACCTGCTGCTCTGCTAAAACATGACCTAATGGTGTGTGCACAAACAAGCTCAGGAAAAAGTAGGTCATACCTTCTTCATATCTCTTAAGCTTAATGTTTACACTTATAGATTATGTAGTATTCATTTTGTCCAAAAAAAAGAATGACTCACCATTAGATGATGGAATGCATTATGTGATAGTCTATGAACTGGAAAGTCTCTGATTTCGTTATTTAGCATTGTAAAGATTATCCACCAAAGACCCATGTCACAATAATATCTTATACATTTATACTGTACAATTACTTGTGTTTGTCTGTTACAGCTGCTTCGTTTCTCATTCCTGCAACTCTTCATATTTACAATGAAGTCCATGAGAAAGAGCAGAAACGTTTCCCAGTTGTTATCATCCTAACTCCGACAAGAGAGCTTGCTATGCAGATTGAAAAACAGGCAAAAGAAATTATGAAAGGTAGTAAAATGATTTACCCCTATTTGACAAGAAGCATTTTCACACCATTATTTTGTGTCTGCCCACTTTTGTTTCGATTTGTTGTCAATATTTGATTGACCCTTTGTTTTTCGGGGATTTTTTTCGTTGCTAATTGTAGGATTACAAAACATGAAGACTTGCCTACTTGTTGGGGGCTTACCACTACCACCACAGATCCATCGACTCAAGCAAGGAATCCAGGTACCACCTGTTACCATACTTAGCCAAGGAATTTAAGTTGATGACAATTATTGGGATGAGGATGATGATGAGGATGAATATAATGAAGATGAGGAGGATGAGGATGATGGTTATAATTGTGATAAAGATGATCATGATTATCATGAGAATGATGATGATAATATGATTATGAGTATAGTAATGATGACATTAATTTTAATAAGAATATGAATGTGATTTTTAATAATGATGATGAAGGGTGAATGATTTATGATTGATCCAGATAAATTATATTTTACGAATAATTCATTATATCTTTCATTTTAGCTTGTTATTGCTACCCCAGGTCGATTGTTGGAAATTATGAACAAGAAAGGTAATAAAATTATGTGTATTCACTTTTTTGTCATATTTCCTTTAAAATCACATTAATATATTCTGTGTTCTTTCTCTAAATTTTATTTCACAATCATATATTTCAGGAATATGCTTAGACCATATTGAACTATTGGTCATTGATGAGGTAGACTCCATGCTCCAGATGGGATTTCAAGATCAGGTAGGTACTGTGTTTTTAGCTCTGATGAGGAGGCCTAGAAACACTCAGCTGATTGATTGATAGATCTTTTTTAGATCTACTGCCTCTACTGTACAGCCCTCATGAGGAACTCAAGAAACACGATTGTTTTTAGCTCCACTGCCTCTATACTGCTGTCATCGGAGCTTTACGAGAACTTGTTAAACCATACCTTGAGCTTTGTCTACCGAGTACCCATTCTTTAGGTACATAAAAACAAATTTACTGTAGATAAATTGCAGTTGCAGATGCAATGTGATCTTCCTTGAACTCGACCTCATATTGTCTCCTATTAAAAATATAAAGCCTAAAGATCTGTCCAGACTATCGAATTACCTTTGACAAAAAAAACTGTTGTAAGCCTATATACAGTCATAATATGCTTATACATGGTCATGATGTGATGTCATCATGACCATATTTAGGCATGTCACATGTTTTTGTCAAATGAAATTTGATAGTTTGGACAGGCCTTTACTCTTATATGTTTTTTATTTATTTAAATTATTTAAACACATAGAAGCCTTTTTATTACATGAACTATAATTATTTTTAATTTTTATTTTATTTTTTGTATTTATTATTTTCTGTATTATAGGTCATTAGTATTATGAAGGAACTGCCTGATGATCACCAGACCACGCTGTTCTCGGCAACAATTCCCAAATCCATTGAGATGTTTGCATCTTCCTTGTTACACAATGCTACATACATCTCCATTGGAACTGTGAGTATAACCTTGCAACATATATTCTTACATATTATTACAAATACAGTAAGCACTGCACTTGACTAAAAGAAATAAAGAAGCAAATTAAGCATTGCAGTTCTTATTCAATCAATCATTTTATAATACAGTATTAAATATTGTGTTAATTTTCTAATATGCAATTATAGTAAGTAATTTGGTACACTATAGGAAATAGAAGCCTTGGGAACCATTATTTCCTTCAAAAATTGACTTCAGCCCTGTGGGCTTCAAGCAGTTTTTTCAGGAATTAATAGCCCCTTCGGCTTTTATTTCCTGTAGTGTACTCAAAACCAGACTGTAATTTTATACTAGCGTTGTTGCTATCATTATTATTATGTATTTTTATTATTTGCATTTCAGCCCAGCACTCCTAGCAGCTCAGTGAAGCATACCGTTCTGTGGGTTGAAGATCCATCAAAGAAAAAGAAATTATTCACCATTTTACAGGATCCCAAACACTACAAGTGAGTTTACCAAGAAACACATGCTTTCTTGTTTTAAAATCAAAATTGTCCAAGTCTTCATTAATTTAAAAATCCATTTGAATATTTTCATATACATGTAAGCATTTTACAAATAACTGTTGATTGATTGAATTAAATTTATAATCAATAGTAGTTATTTTCAATGGCTTTGTAATACAGTAGTCTAATCATTTCTTACAATATATATATATTAATTATAATTTCTTTATGCTAATTATAATTTCTTTATTCTTTATTGCAATTTTTTATACAAAATTGAGTTTAACAAATACCAATCAATACAAATCAACACAAAGAAACACGAAAAGAACAAGTTGACATTTAGATTTTAAAAATGGTCCATTATTAATCATACTACGGTACCATTCATTTATTAATATCATTTTTTATAATTGTTTATCATCATAATAATAATTGTGTATTAATATATATATACTATAGTTGTAATTATTCAATGAATTTATGCATTACTATTTTTTTCATCTAGGCCACCTCTGGTTGTCTTTGTGGATTCAAAACTAGGCTGTGAAATGCTTGCTCAGACAATAAGAAAGGTACATTCATGAACATAACGGATTGAAAATATTTTTAGTCAGTGGTAGTTAGGGTGTAGTTTGATGGATATGATATTTGCCCAACAATCGCAAGACTCTGGGTTAAAAATCTTTATGATGGCACAACTTAATGACTTCAGTAGATAAGTAAAGAATAATTGCTCTTAAAAAATTAAAATAAGCAGCCAATAATATTCTATCGTGGAAGCAGTGGCGAAACGATTGTGGTTCGGGCTCTTAACCTTGAGTTCTAAATTTTGAATCCTTGCTATGCACTTTACTTGTGTCCTTGGACAAGGCACTATATCCACATTGTCTGTCTCCACGTAGTTGTATAAGTGGGTACCTGGTAGGGTTAAAATGCCAAATGCACTAATTAGCTGCTGCAATGTTATATTGTCCAGGGAGTTGGGTTGTGTTTTAATCCAGTGACTGAGGTATTAATAATGTAAAGCGCAATGAGGCCTTAGCATGGTGTGCTATGTAAGTCTACCATTATTAAGTAAATTGTTTCTTTACATAAGATGCAAATTAGCTTGGAATTATTTTCCAGATATGTGGATATAAAGTGGCAACATTACACGGCGACAAATCTCAGGTTGAACGGTCACAAACTCTTAAATTGTTCTTGGAAACGTCACTTCCTATCATGGTGTGCACCAGTGTACTAGGTAGAGGAATTGACCTAGTGGGGGTCAAACTGGTCATCAACTTTGACATGCCAAACACGGTTGAGGAATACATTCATCAGGTCAGTTGACATTTGAAAGCTGCAATTCCCTGTGATCATGTGACTCATGATATAATACACGGTCAGAATCTAGTAGTTGATTAATAATGCCTTGTGATCATGTTGTGTATTGTTGAATTTGTAAATCATCAATTATTTGGTTTTTAATAGATTGGTAGAACGGGACGACTTGGAGGCCAAGGAACAGCAATCACCTTCATCAATAATGCAAGCAAACATCTGTTTTTTGAGTTTGTCATGGTGCTACAGCCATTGAGTGTACAACTTCCAGCACAACTTTGTAACTCGCCGCACTTTCACCTTCAAAAGGAGAAGCACGAAAGACACAAATCAAAGAAGACGATCTTTTCACGCAAACGAAAACAGCAGAGGTGAGATTTCCAAATGACAGATAGGAGCTTTTCATTTTGGAAAGACAGTGAGATCTACAACAGTAATCATGTCACATAATCTGCACTAAGACTTCTCATTGTCTCTCTGATATCTTGGACATGGTTTTGGCTGAATCTGTATTGTGCAGATATCGCAGGATGATCATTGACAAATCTGTTTTAGAGAATTACATTAACGTCCTATTCGAAAGCACCCTATTATTAAGAACAATCATTGTGTATTAATTACCGTGATATAATCAATTAGTGGTTTAATAAAACTGTCAATTTTTTATCTTTCAGGGAAGGGGTGAAGGACTTGCTTCATAAACGAAAATGGAAAGTTAAATTTTAAGAAGAGTGTGATGAACTTTGTGCCAAGTCAAATTATGCATCTATTCAATGCTCTGTAGTGAAATTCCAAAATATCAGTGCCAAATAAAAGTATATATCTGGGTGCTAGCGAAAACTACATTTTCCAGCTTTTCATAACAGCTGAGAAGTATACTATTTTCTTACCTCATTTTTATTAATGAGCAAAATATCAAATTTTTAGTTTTTTTATTATTAAGGAAGCTCTTATTAGATTATCTTTAATGCTGCAATATCTTTACAATCTTGATGTACAATATGTACTGTATCTATTCTCTTCATTATTTATCAGCGAATATAAAAAATTATATATATTTTTTTTAAGGCAGTCATTCATTCACATGAGGCTAAACTTAATGTTCATGGTCATGTCTATTCAATTTATACATTTGTATAATGTAGGCCTATCAATGCTATAGTGGAACTGTAAAGTGAAACTCAATTCCAAATAAACATTTGCTGCTCTATGAAGGGGTCGTGTGTGCGTCCAAATATACGTCTACCGTTTGACTGTGCGTCAAATAAACATCATCATTTAACACATTGTCTGCTATGGCCAAAGTAGACTTGTCCAACAGGGTGTTGCCAAAGATACTAAAAACACAAGATAGGCTCCACAAAAAAAAAACAGTTCCACCGAAATGCATGGTGGGATTACAAACAATGGGGCGCTGCGTACGGCTGGATGTAAAAGACTTCTGCTGAACTTGCATAAAACCATAAATACATAACCTCCTTTTGCGGAGGTAGAAATCGTTGCCATTATCCATAAGATACAAACAAGTAGGCATAAATAAACCAAAAGAATAAAATGACATGTTATTAACACTTGTAACACTGCCAGTGGAATGTAAATTCTGAATTTTTCAGACAATAACATTATCTTGAATCTTGAATATCGTATGACTGGACTCTGATTCGTGATTAATTCCCATTATTAGCAGAAAGAGAAGGATGCTGCATATTTCTGGATTTGCTTAGCAACGGAAAGGCGTCATGTACGTCTAGACCAAGTATAAACTAGCATTAATAAAAAGAGAAGGGCACCGCGTACGCCTGGACAAATTTCCGCCTCATTTTTGCTATGCGAGTGCTCTTTCTTGTGTTTCTAGTATCTTCGGTGTTGCTGAATGAGTATACCTGTTGAAAACTTGTGCATTTTTTTATAATTAGTGTATATGGAAATTGATACCAAAGCACACCGATAATATCATTGGTGAGAAACATTCATTTCTTAATGAAGCATTCGGGGAACAATGGCCAACGTGTAGGAAGTGAATTCCAAAGTGTAGGTGCTGTAAAGGAAAATGACCTATACCCAAAGGATCTGGTGGAAATAAAAAAAATTATCAGATGTACAGCATAATTTTATAGCTTTAGTGGCCGTACCATAAATCCCCGACACTCAATACCAGAAATCTCATTTTAGTAAGTGTTATACTGTAAGCTGGAAATAGATGATAGTTTGGTTTGGATGTTCTAGAGGAATATAAACATTTTAAAATCTCGATATCCCTGCAAATAAATGGTTTGATGACAAAACTTAGTTGTTGGAAAGTAGTCAACCCATTGCCAGAGAAAGGTTTCTTATCCCATATTTTTTTCTTAGAAATAAAACATTACGTAGTTCATGACTGGATGTATATTTCGGCAACAGCCAAGGTGTAGATAATGAGCAGGTCAATATTTTTAGGGGCTGATTAAATTAGGAAGCTTTACTAGATGCTGCAATGTCTTGGTCTCTATATGTACTGTATTTATTATCTGTGTATCAGTTGATATAGTTCTGAATTATAAAGATTGTTTAAAACATATGGACAGTTGTTTTTTTCTCTTACAATCATTCACATGGAGTAAAACCTACTGTACATCATATTACTCAATCAAAAGATCAAAAACTAAGTTACAATGAGAAAAATTATCAGATAATTTAAGGGACTATGTAAGGAATAGGAAAGTATTAATCTGCTGTATTAATTGTGTGAAGCACAGAGGCAGATTATTGCAATACCAGTATTTTGCATTATTATAGTGAAAAAGAAAATATATTTTCTTGCTTTGACTAGAAGCTATATACCTATTTAAATACGGAATATTTATAAATTGCTTAACTTTTGACTTGTCTCATTGTAATTTGATACTTTTAATTTCTTAAGATTTTTCGACGTTACTACTGTATTGCGCAATCAATGAAAAAGTAACAAGCAAATGATATATCGTGACAATCTCTTTATTGCAATTAAAAGATGTGTTGTGTCACAGTGAATTGTCCTGTCAACATCATGACTGGGATTGAGTTCAATAATTACCTAATATTCCAAGTGACAGAATGTTTATAATAACTGTAGATTTTTCTTTATTCCAACACAGCAATATTAATTAAATCTAATTTTCAACATTTTTATAGAAGGTACAGGGTACAACATTATAATATTTTTTTTTGATATTTTTAAACTTTCATTTTTTAACATTTCTGATGCAGTTGTTTCCAAATCTGTGGCTCCGACTAATCCTTAGCTGTAGAACTATTAGGTCTTATTACATATCTGGTAATTCAGCAACTTATATCATTCCTAATAATTTCTTTAAGTTATCCTTCAAAGGTTTCCAAGAACTTGAGGACTACTTCCTTCAGCTTGTCATCGGATGTTTTTGAGATGGCGCCCTCTTTTGCTATTGTTGTGAGTAGATCTTGGTGTTGGCTGCGGATGTGTTGCAGGAATGCTTTTTCAAAGGCTGTGATCTTTGATGGATCAACCTTGTCGAGGAGACCCCTTACACCAGCGTATATTACAGATACTTGTTCTTCAATAGCCATTGGTACTGTAAAAAAAAAAAAAATTGAAAACCAATCAATATTCCATCCATGAACATGTAATTAATCTTTAAGGTATACTAAATATTAGTACAGTAGTTACCAAGTTAGACGACACTTTTTTTTATACCCGCCGCTAGCTAATAATGATTTTGAAAAAAATAAAAAAATTTTGCCAATTAGCGCACACCCGTCTGGATGTTTTTCGCTAAACCATATATAAATTTGTGTATGTATGTATGTATGCAAAGAAAACTTTTATTTTCATTTTCGCCCTCTGATGATCTATCTTTTTTTTTTTCTTTTGAATAATTTTGCGAAACAAGGTATAAAAAAAAGTCTCGCCTTGCCCTGAAAAAAAAATCATTGTATTTACTACATTTTCTGCATGAGTTATTGACAGGAAAGAGGATGTAATAGATAAGGTTTGAAGGTAAATATTAGGAATATTGCCTACTCACCATATTGACCTTGCTTGAGTAATTCTGTAAGACGTACACCCCTGTTCAACTGGTTTTGTGTTGCGGCATCCAGATCAGAACCGAACTGGGCAAAGGCAGCTACTTCACGGTACAAGGCCAACTCTAGCTTCATGGAACCAGCAACCTGATGGTGAGGAATGAACATCAGTAATGGATACCAGACCTGACATAATATTTTAAAATGTTATCTTTGCACTGATTTTGTATTCTTACCTGTTTCATGGATTTGGTTTGTGCAGCTGATCCTACACGGCTTACAGACAGACCTACATTGATGGCTGGTCGAATACCCTTGAAGAAAAGCTCAGTTTCCAAGAAAATCTACAAAGAAAAAATAAATTTTAGATATTCAAATTCAATACTCAAAATTATTAATCACCCCATAATACACAGAATGTGATTTGGATTTTGTTACAAACAAATCCATGGGTTACAAGTTAAGTAGAATAAATTTTACCCCATTTTCACTCCTGTGAACTATTTATCTAATCAGTTCTTGTGTTTTAACAAGTGAATCAGGACAAACAACTGTAAAAATTATTACTCGAAACTAGGCTAGAAGAAAGATAACGCCATCATGTACCTGTCCGTCAGTGATGGAGATGACATTGGTGGGGATGTAGGCGGACACATCACCAGCCTGCGTCTCAATTACAGGGAGGGCAGTCAAGGATCCACCTCCGAAGTTGTCGTTCATCTTAGCGGCACGTTCAAGTAGACGAGAGTGAAGGTAGAACACATCGCCTGGGTAGGCTTCACGACCTGGGGGACGTCGCAGCAACAGAGACATTTGACGGTAAGCTACAGCCTGCAAAACATACATTTGTATCAGTAAAGGCACTTCACTTCAATCAATTTTATAGTGCATTACACAAATGTCCATACTGTAGATCGTAAGTCCATTTCTTAAACGTAACAATATCTTCCACACTTTCAGTTATATGGTTTGATTATACTCTGACTGCACCCACCAATTGAATTGACACCAAATATAGGTACAGTAACATCTCCCAAATACAAACCTACCATTTACGAACTCTCAATTTTATGAACCAATTTGTGGCAATGATGTCATTACTAACGATCTTTTATAACTACAAAAACACTTAAAATTTATTTAAAAGTCTTAAAAAATAATATAAAATGTTACAACAGCTAAGAAAGGAAACATTTCAAGTTTAAAGCAAGAAATATCAATCGTTTTTAGTCGAAATATATATTGAGCTGTGCATGATTGTTCCGGTATACTGCACAATTTTGTTCATTGGGGCGCTATTCGCATGGATTCGGGATATTTATTAAGAGAATAACACTTGTTTTGGCTATTATTTGGTCATGTTTCCATTTGGAAATCACTTTAAACGAATACTTCACAGTGAGTACAGATAATTTTGGCTTTTGTATTATTTAGTATTATTTTGTTGCAGAAAACAGTCAAATCAGTTTTATATAGTAACAAAATTTTGGCTCTCAGGCCAAGGATTAGGCCTATCTAGCCCTGTCCTTTGTAGCATAGGCCTAGGCCTACCCGCACCACACTGAGATGCTATGAAAATTTGAACTTTTACGAACTCGGTTCAGATGGAGGGGTACATAATTGGGAGATGTTACTGCAATCTATTAGTTTCCAAATAAAAAGTCAATTTTACAATGGACCTCCCAAAAATTGTAATTTATGAGATAAGGTATATCTGGTCATGTATTAACAAAAAAAAAAAAAAAAACCACTGAGATAGATTGAGTATAAAAAGTAGATCAAGGAATTGGGTTAATTAAACTGCCAACTCACCTGTTTTGACAAATCGTCGTAGATGATCAAAGCATGCTTTGCATTATCTCTAAAGTACTCTCCCATAGCACACCCAGAGTATGGGGCAAGGTACTGCAGTGGAGCAGCATCAGAGGCAGTAGCTGACACAATAATCGTATAGTTAATGGCACCTAAGCAAAATACGATTGGGAAAATTAAGGAATTGAGAAAAAACTTCCACAGAAAAAATTATTTGAACCTACAAATCTGGTCTCTAAATCATACCACAAAATAAACGTACAGTATATGAGGCATACCATCCCAAAACCAGTGTACCTGTTGCTACATGTTAAACTGAGTAAATTAGCATTAGAGTGTTGCAGTATTGTATAATAATAAGTCAATTCCAATAAATGACCCATCATTTTAAAGCTTATAATTTGGAGAATAAGAATATATTAAAAAGTCAATTTCAAATTTTTGGTCACTGATGCTTGAATTGGGATGGCAAGCCTTATATCTAGCACGGATTCTGCTAAGATGTTTGCACACATTGCTGGTAGCTGGTCTGAATACAGCTATGTGCGTATAGGTTTCATACATACTGTTTCTTTGTTATTATTATACAATAATTTTCTTTAATCTATTGTACTTCAACGCACCAGCATCTGTCAATCTCTTTACAATCTGTGCTACTGTACTCCTTTTCTGTCCTATGGCAACATATATACAGTAAAGTTTGGATTTCTCATCTGTAGAGTCGTTGAATCGCTTCTGGTTGATGATGGTATCAAGGGCTACAGCAGTTTTTCTACAGAAAACAAAAACATATGTGTAAAAACAACCATTTTTCTAAATACAGTACCTAGTATTTTGTGTACTTTTTAATGAATGTGCATTAAAAATGTGAAAGCAAAGTTTCAGCAACAAGTCATCATTTCTCCAGATCAGATCAAGCTCAAGTCTGACAACCTTCCTGTGCTTCATGTACTCTCTACCAGCAACACCTCACTTACTGTCAATAAAACAGCTACCTACCCAGTCTGCCTGTCACCAATGATGAGTTCTCTCTGTCCTCTTCCAATTGGTACCAGACTGTCTACGGCCTTGATGCCGGTTTGCATAGGCTCACTTACAGAAATTCTTGGGATGATACCTGGAGCCTTCAGTCCTGTTCTCTTACGGGTTGCTGAATTAATTGGACCCTAGAAGATAAAATGTGAAACATAACAGATGCTATTTCTTTTCTGTTTATATGGTTAACAGCCTCAAGGTATAAATATCAGTAAATATGTGTCCACCAAACCAATAATCAATGACTGCCAGATGTCTCTCAGAAGACAGCTACCAGAACCAACAACAATTGACATCATTATGGTCTTGGTTCTTAATACAGGTTAAAACCAGTTGTTTCCCGATAGACCTTTTTTTAAAGATATACTACCAGCCAAGAATTCAAGAAAAATGTCTAAAATTCATTTATCAACCATATGTTACCAACAATCAATTAGTCATTAGTTACAAAAAAATACAGTTGTTAATGATTAACAGCAACAAAAATCCTTAAATTTGCTGCCAAAATGTAATGGTATGCGCAAACAGAATAGTAATGGTATTATAAAGGTCTGAAATTGGTACGGAATTAAATGAGGCATGGCCCTAGTGAATGTTTAAGATACAGTCTGCCAAGTGAAGTGGTTGGTGCAATTATTCGCCTCTCAAACGCAAGGTCTGGGAGTTGGTTCTTAAAAATAAAATAATAATGCCTTCATTAATGTTTAAATGCTCTATTGACCAGAATAATGTGAAGGCCTAGCCTATAGAGGCAATGTCAATATGCACTAAAAACTAGATGTACTATTATTATAAATATGTCGCATAATTGTGGATTAACAACTTTCTCCCTCGGCTGCAGATACTTGTAAGCATCCTCTTCACTGAAGGCACTCATAGCAACAAATGTATTGTCCATACCTTTCCATCAATGGGTGTTCCTAAAGCATCGACTACTCTTCCTAGAAGTTCTTCTCCAACGGGTACATCTACAATAGCACCGGTCCTCTTCACAACATCACCCTCTTTGATGAGTTTATCATTACCGAAGACCACAATACCTACATTATCAGGCTCCAAATTTAGAGCCATACCCTGTACAGGAAGATAAAGTTATCATGTTAAAAAAAAAAGTCAATTCTCTAGTGTTTGTGACATTTTTTTTTAGAAAATTTACTTTTGAGAGTCCTATGGAAAAACTCACCTTCAGACCACTAGAGAATTCTACCATTTCTTCGGCCTGGATGTTCTTGAGACCGTAGACACGGGCAATACCATCACCAATTGAAAGTACACGTCCAGTCTCTTCTAGATTATCTTTTGCTGTATAGCCGAGAATTCTATCCTCAAGGATGGACGATACCTCAGCAGTGCCTGTCATGACACAAAGAAAATAAGACTAAATTTCTGCTTCACATTTGCAAGTTCAAGTTTGATTAGTTGGTACAGCATACTGGAATAAAGATTGTTTGGAATGAAATACTTACTACCACCGGCAGCATTTTGTGTTACTGTTGTTGATAAATTCCTCTGAGCAACGAATGTTGCACCAAGGTTGTTTCTACAGACCTGGAAGAAGGGAATTTAAAGTTAAAATAAAAAATTCTACTGTATTCAGAAATCAAAATGTTATTACCTTAGATAAAATAAAATCTTTACACTGGAAATACTCTTTAAATACCATTTTATTGGTTTCAAAAGAGGTAGAGATAAAAAAAAAAAATGCACTGCCTCGCATACAATTAAATAAAAATCAAAGTAATGGTGTCAAAATTGCAACAGATATTTATGGGAGCTCATTGATTAATCTCATTACATTTTTACCACAGGTAAAAATTTAAGTAAACTTCAATTTTGGATACCACCGATATTTCATGGGAATTTACTGATCAGTGATTAAAGCATGCATTTTTCAAAAACATTTTTGTGCCAAAGTCAAAGATATAATTTTCATTTATTTATACTTTATTGTTTATCTGATGCCTTCAACCCAAAATGAGATTACGTTCTTTTAAGTTAAATTAGGTACAGTGCACTTTAATCAGTAGAATGATTAGTGAGGGCGCACTCCAACCCCAAACTTACTTTGCTTTGCTAAGAAAAATCGAGAGTAGCCGGTAAAAGGATATAAAATTAACCTACCTATTCATTTTTATTTTAATAAAATTTCAATATTATATAAGCATTTCCATTTCCATGCAAGTTAGTAGGCTTAGCCTAGGTACTAAACCGCTCTAGGCCTAGGCCTAGCAAGCCTACAAACACTATGTGGACGTGCGGCAGGCTCCCACATCCTGCTGGATGGAACTGGCTGGTCCCCCTGTTTTCATGGACGACGTGACCTGGTGGGTCGCCGGCACCGTCCCAATGAAACAAAAAAGTACAGTCATAAACGAATATTTTTGACATAATACAAACTTCAATATATACTTTCGATAAGTATCTACCTTAGGTGCCTGCCTTGCAAGGCCACGAGCCACAGAAGCTGCCACACGTGCAGACAACATTATTGTAATAATTCTGATTGCAGAGGAAAATGGCCGATGCCGGTATACCACCCCTGGATTTAAGAATTGAAACCCGAAAAGCTGAAATAGTTATGTAATTGCTATTAAATATATACTTATTGCCTTATGAATAAACATTTCTTCAATAAAAAAAATAATTAGAAACGCTTACCAATATATTATTCTGTACTAAATATCACAAACAAATATTTAGAATAGCTTTTATTTATTTGTTATATATATAGATTGGAAAGGCCATTTCCTTCACATAAACTTCAAAATGGCAGCTTCCATGGAAAGACAAACAAGTTCTTTTGATCCAACTGATAATGATCCTGTAGGAGATTTAGCTATTGGAAGCTCATATCAACTGAACGAACTAAATTCAAATCACAATGAAAGTCAAAAGACTGATGTACGTTGATTTTAAACATATTTTGGTGTTTGTAGGCTTATGATGGTGGACGCATCGAACAAGGTTTTTCCTAGTGGCCTAGCTAGGCCAAGCTACTGTAGGCTAGGCCTACTCTATATAGGCCTAGACTCTAGTCTAGACCGCCTATCCACCTAGACTTAGCGTGCTAAGACTCCTCCTAGAGTGAGCTTACCTAAAATAAAAACATGGTTCAGTGTCTGTGTCACTGTGTGAGTGGGAGCTTTCTTAACTTCAAGATTTGAAAATATTGATCCAATCCAGACTGTATATAGTGGTAGGCCTATCTCTATAGGCCTAGGCCATAGTAAGGGCCACGGCCTGTGTGGCCAATCCTCTGCGCAAAAACTTCCATCTGCACATTTGGAAAATAAGGGCCGACTTCCACGCAGATTTTGTATAGTATACATATATATATATATATATATATATATATATATATATATATAACCAATACAATTATGCAGATACAATTCCCGTGCGCGATCCATTGGTTTGTCCCGTCAAAGGGATCTGTTGCCGAGTGATCTCCTCAATAATACCTCCATGTTTCTACCATTCTTTATTGTCCTTCTGGTCAGTTGAAAACCTGTGGTGGTAGATTCTTGTCTGTTGCTGCACCAAATTTGTGGAACAACTTAGCCAATTTCATAAGTGATGTTCCTCTTTGTTCACTTTTTAAATCCTGATTTAATTTTACTCTCGACACTGGGAGAAAGAGCACATAGAGACATTGCACTGTATTTACACTATAGAAATGGAAGACCCTTACCCTAACCTTCCTCTGTCTCGCTATCCTAATGCACTATGGCATTGTCGGAAGAATATCCTTTGCCTTATTTTTTTGCATCCCAAAATTTTAAAATGATGATGAAAACTAAAGTAGGCCTACTATTAATCCAATAGCAAATACTCTATCCAAAGTAGTTGGCCAAGTAAATTGGAAACAAGGAGGTGGATAAGGATCAGACATTAAAAAAAGTAAACTGATAATGTATTATAAAATAACTTAAGAATTACCGTATAAATGCCATCCTCAAATCAATAAATTATTCGAAGAAATATGGTAGTTGTATAGTGCTTTAAATTTCAATTTGTTCATTTGATTATAAACTCTCCTTTCCAGGCAACTCAAAAACTCATCAAGAATTTACAATTTCGTAATCCTGGACCTCTACAAGTGTTCGATCCAAATACCAGTGCTCGCGAAATGAGAAAAGTTATGAGAACATCTGCAGCTATAGGACGGTGAGAATAGAGTGTCTTAATGTTATGAATAAGTGTACAGTTGTAGTATTGTTATTGAACAATTATTTAGTAATAGCATGGATGCATTTCAGAAATATCAGATAGGATACATACAGGTTTTTACTTCAGTCGCAGACAATGTGTAAGACCTGATATTGTCAGTGGCATATATTAAAATGTCAGTCTTAAAATGGGTAGGCTGATGGGAGCACGAAGATGAAGTGAGGGTGTTGATTATTAAGTGAGGAGGATTACTGTAGCTTGCAAAATAAGGTTATAAGGTGAATTTTAACCACTTGAGAGTATTTTTTTTGCTTCAAACATTTTCCAGAGGCTGGGAAGTGGGTTGGGGGGGGGGGGAAACTGGGTGAAAGATTTTTGGCACACACCCATGGATAGATCACTGGATTGGATATTGCATTTTTTTTAACATATTGGTAAACCATAAGTTAGTTGTTAATTGCCTGTACTTCAACAAAGAATGAATGTAAACACTTTATATTAACTTTTATTGCCTTTGTACAATAGGCCAACTAATCTGTAATTACAATGAATTTAAATTTTTTAATATAGGGCAAAAAACAAAAAAAAGATGGTGTACAATGAGCAAGGTTTACTACAAGAAAGTGGTAGAGACTTGTGTGATTGCCTCAATCATCAGTGCCCAGGATGCCACTTCCCATGCCCACTCTGCAAGTCGCCAAAATGTGGTAACGAATGTCGCTGTAAACGCAAATGGTTGTACGAACAAGTAGAAGTAGAGGGCATTGGAGTGGTCTATAAATTTCAGAGGTGACAAGTGTACTAACTTTGAATGGGTTTTCAGGGGTAGTTTTGGGTAGACCTCTCTCATACATTAGTAAACATTTAACTTAACTAGAATTACAAATAAAATACGTACAATAGACACCTTCTTTTGACTAAACAAAATTTATTGAGACACAAACTTATGCTAGCATGGTCAAGCTTCATCAGGTGGATGAAGGAACACAAGATTAAACTGTTCATAACTGCACTTATTTTATTTGTATTCCATGTTACTGACTAATACGACTTCAACTTTTATTATTTAACTAGATATTTCATGTCTTCTTGATCATAAATTTCTGAACAGGAACTTAGTAATAGCTTATATTCACAACCATTGATGTGCTCTGCCCTTTAATATTTCATTCTCAATGTTAAAAACAGTACATGGCCAGCATGCATAGGATTTGATGAATATAGAGTTGTGAACATTTGATGAATGCAAATTCTTGAGACAGAATTGTTTTAACCTAAAATATGCTTGTGTACATACTGTAGATCAGCAAGAGCATTTTTGTGCTCACTGAGCCAGACTAGTAAGATTGGCAAAACACAACACTAAATTGTTTAGTTTAATATTGTAAATATTTTTAGAGGAAGTTTTCTATATTTATTTTAAAAGCTGCAATTTATATTGTTTATATGGAAATTAGTTTTATTGAAGTATCTGTCTGTTATTGAATCTATTTATATATTTTAATGCTGCAATACTTAAAACGTAGTTAGGAACAGTGCCTATATGAATGTCTATTTTAAAAGCTGCAATTGCTCGTTTTATTTATTTATTTTAATATTCAGGTATAATATATCAATATACGAACGTCAGCCAAGGGCTGAAATCAGTGTATTTACAAAATATTTACAAATATTAAAAATATCATATGTATACAAAATTACACCAATATTGTTTATTGAAAATTTGTATTACTGTATCAAACTTTAATTAGAAATAGTTCAATATTTCAATGCTGCAATACTTGATATGTAGTTAGTAACAGTGCTTATATGAACTGAATTAATTATTAAGTAACTTTTATGTTTAATTAGAGTTACTGTCATGAAACAAAGAAGAATAGCGTCATCTTGGCGAACTTATTCAAGGGAAGTTTTTTGATCATCAGGAGCAGTGGCTAATCGCTGAGATTGTACATTATGGAAGAAAAAGAAAAGATGTTAGAAAGGGGCCAATAAAGGAAGCATTGGACTAAATACATCAAAAAGTTGTCCATAAAGAACATTAATAGAAGCCAAGTGAGTATAGCTTGGATAAATCACATCAGAAGATGTGAGTGAATTGTCAAGACAGATCCAAGAAATGGCAAAACGGGAACTTAAGCCCCCATCAGCAATATAATATAAATTTAGAGGAGCATCTCCTCCCAAATCCTCTTGAACCTTAGGTCCTTGATTGGTGGTTTTCACCCCACTCTCTCCCAGACTGAAACATCCTAAATCCAACCCTGATGGTAGTCCTCTGCTACAGAATTGAGGCATTAAAAGATATAAAGGTATGCTGTTTGTGTTGACCTGGTAATCTTGAAATCGGTAAAATTCTATAATTCAGTTGCTTACTTTATATATAAAATTATAAATATTTAGTTTTTATTTAAAAAGTAGAATGAGAAAATAATTTAATTAAAAATAAATTTTGTAGGCTTAAATTAAATTAGTTGGTAATCAATTTAAGATTTTTTGAAGTAAATTCTTAAATTTTTAAGAATTCTTAAATATTTTAAAGTAAATTCTTCCAGGCCTTCTTCTTGCACCCCCTCCCCTTTTAATCCACGACTGAGTTGGTGGCCCTAGATTAAAAACTTGGGGGATGGGGGAGTTATTAGCAGTTAGTGGGTGGGGGGGGGGTGGCACTAGTCAGTTACAGACTGGGAGTGGGTCAAAAGAAACTGCGCAGTTTAAGCATTTTTTTCTCTTCATAAATATATATTATATTTTGTTTTGTTTTTTTTTGGTCTGATGAGTCATGGCAAACATGAGCTTGGCCTGTCCGAAGAGTGGAGGTTCTTGAGCCTGCTGGCGCCACCACTGGCACTCAGTGCACGTCTTCACCTTAAGCATAGACTTGATTGCAGCCTCTAAATTTTGTCCTAATCATTAGTGAAAACTATTAAACATAAATTTATTTTGGCCCCAGTGGCGTTCCATATTACTTCTTTGCACCAATGGCATTCCATGCTATACTTTTTCTGGGTTTATTCCCATTCAAAATCAACAACATAACAAGTAGAGTTCCTATATAGGAACTCTAATAACAAGCTTCTGGACATAAACGCTAAAAAAAAATCAATAATTTAGAGACTTTTGGCAAGTCTACCTTAAGCATTGCACTGTGTGTTTGAAAGCTTTTCGCTCAATAAATTTTTACACTAATTTATACTGTTGTCATTCTCTGTAGATCGTTATGCTATTAGGGCTACTCATAACATTACCGTATTATTATGTCTCAATTGAAGTTGATAAATTATTGATGAAATTAATTGAATAATTCAATGTGCTAATGAAAATTATATAAGGATATTTTTTTCATATTTTACTACAGACAGTGTATATTTATTTCATTCATTTCACTTTTATGGTATTATCTCATAGAGTACTTTATTGCAGGGTCTAAAAAACAAAACAAAAAGAAATACTTCTTTACACAATTTGTAAATAATTTACAGAGTACTGTACTGTATTAAGCTTAAAGCCTGTTTGCATTGTACTTTTTTTGTTGAATAATAATGATAAACCTGATCAGTTTGGCTATATAGTCAAGTACGAACAACATACCTAACATCCTCCTTGGTCAAATTGCCATCCATGCATTCACAAAATTTATATTTATATCCAAGTGTGAACATTGTGATAATTTTACCTAGGTAGATTTACCCCTCGTCTAAATCGGACAAAATTAATGCAAAGTGGCCGTTGATGCTATAGTAGAAGCTATTGTACAACTGTAGCTACTTATGCAGGCAAACTAATTATAGCCTAGCATACTAGTTTATCATAAATGATGTAAAATATTCATATTTTGTTCGTCGTTATCTGAATAATTGATTCCTGCACAGGGGCGTACGGTGAAAAATCTAAGGGGGGTTGAAACGAAAGCACAGGGGGAAAGCTGAACTCGGAGAAATTTAGCGAAGCTTTCAGAATTCGCAGGGTGCGTTATTTGTGAGTGAAGCGAGCATATTTAAAGGGCACTTTCTTTAAAAGGGGGAGTCGACCACACCCATCGACCCCCCCCCCCCACGGTACGCCCCTGCTGCAAGGCATTCAGTATTAATTGATAAATCTGCACACACAAAGCTTGCAAACCGGTAAATCCAAAGTGCATTTGTTTCTACCATTGTATATACACCACTAGTCATGGCTTCTTCATATCTTTATTTAGTGTGCTATATTACTACAAATGGGGTAATATCCCCAGACCTTGGAATGGGGATGATGGCATCTGGATAAATTTACTTCAACAAAACATTAGATGCATAGTATCCATTATCTTAGAGCTTTTAATTTGAGCAGTCTTATGTTGATTCTTATTTTATTTGAATAAAATTTGTAGGTTAAAAATAGTGATAGATTTAGAAAATTGCTAACAGTGGGTGGGGGAGAAACATGTCTGACAGAATGTCCAAACCAAAAGGGACCACCTAGATTCTCAACTAAGTTTCTAGGAGTAAAACCCCTGGTTGGCAAGTAGGGACTAATTTTAGGATAGTAAAAATTGTGCTTAAAAGATACTTAAAAATCACAATAACATTGCTTGCTTGCCTGGCTGACAATATAATTTTCCCCACTGCCATTTGTATAGTAAATCTTTTGTAATATGTACAGTATTATGATTTACTCATGTCTTTTATGTAAACAAATTTAAGCTTATCAAATGCTGATTGCCATCTACTGTAAGATGGTGGAACCACTTTTTGTATTCTTTTTAAAAGAACCAAAACTAAATATATTGCTTTAAATTAATATGCTTTCATTGTGGAAAACTTACTTGAATGTTTTGTAATGGAACACAAAACAATTTTTTTATATTTCATTACATGTGAATTATAGTCATAATCATATCTGCACTTCATAGGCAGTCACACCATATATTATAGTTGCATAAATTTATTATTTATTCTAAGGTATATATCATGAATGCAAGCAACCAAACAAACTATAATTTTGCTTTGATTTATATTTTAAATGTTTATAGCTACTGTATGTACTAAAACAATGCAAAAAATAAACTTCATAATTCTCTTAGTCTGTTTTTATTTGAAGTTTCTGCGTTTCTTTCAGATTTTCAAACTGACATTGCACTATTGTACTGATATTCAATGCTTGTTTATTTTTTTAATTGTTACACATTTAACAAACAAATTTTATTAATTCTAAATTAAATTATTGTCTATTGTATATGCCCTCTCCTTAACAATTATTGATGTCCAAAGTTTTTGCTGTCCATCCTTAAGGTAGAGTTGAAGTGCGCCCACACTAATCATCGCAAAAATGCTGTGTAAATGAATAGGCATTCATCATTAACTGTCCATGGGAGTCAGAATAATCTTTCTTAAAACATGTAGGAAGTGGATCCATGTCATATTTATATATCAAATACATCTTGGAAATAATCTGAACAATAACCTTTTGGTTCAGTTGTTGAAAGTAGTATATTCCAAAGAGAAATTGAACATTCATTCATGCTGAACTGCAATGATATATTCTAGCAAGCTGAATTACAGCAAATGAAGTTCATATTAAAGTAACCAGTTTACAGGATCTGCATCATCCTCTGCTTGGTAGAGTGATTGTTTACGTCCAAGACCGGCAATATGTCAGTGATTGGTGTTTGCCTCTTAAAAATGCATGACAATGTGTCTGCTGCAGTCATCAGGTCTTTGTACTCTTTCTCTTGTTTCGCTTTGTCTCGGTTATTTTTTTACTGTTTTGTGTACTGTTAGAGCTGCTGTCGGTTGACCCTATATTTGAGAAAAAATTTATCTTCAGTCACAATCTTTATTATACTTTCATTAGTTTTCCAATTACATAGTTAATGGAAATTTCCAAGATGAAAACATGACTTTGTAAAATAACATGAACTTTGTGAGATCGAATATCCATATCAAAATAGAGTTTTAATAATAAAAATAATAACTTCAGCTTTTATGTTGATATTTTAAGCATTGAAATTTCCTTACCAAATCCTAGGTCCGGAAGTGGTTCAAGTAGAGATGACCGTTGTAACTGTAGCATGTACTTGTACAACCAACTACCAAGCAAACCAAGTGAAATAAAAACTACCACAAATACAGTTCTCAGAACCATTGACTGCAAGACCAAATAACAAACTATTAAGACAGCACACAGTACAAATTAGGTAGTTTTCGCCACACGGAGTTAACCTTAATTTTAAATGTGAGTACCCAACATGCAATGCAATAGCTCCACCCTTTTGTAAACAAATCGGAAAAATATGCATGTGCAAACCCGTAACTAACGTACGTCGAGCATGTAAAATCCTGAAATTAACGTACTCCGCAACACAAGGTGAAAAATTATGAGGTCATCCTTTAATGTTAACGTCATGTGGCGAAAACTACCTATTTACAGCACTTTTAAAAAACTAAATTCTAAACACCTTCCCTTTAAACATAGAATTGCTCATTTTGAAAGACAAGTTCCAATGAGACAGACAGAAGCAATTTAGATTTGCAATGAATATATAAATACTGTATATAACGGTTAAAATTGATGCATTTTAATTATAAGGAAAACTACTACTGTTTACTTTTATAAACATACAATCTTAGCAACCCACCCCATGGTTTATTTAATTTCAATCTTCAAGCGAGAGAATTATAAAAACATTATACCTGTACATATATATGCCTTTCAAATGAAAGTATGAATTGCTGTAAAAACAATCAGCTTTTGTGGGGATAGAGGTCACAGTGTATTTTGCTGAGGTTGAGAGCAACCATCTTCTCACCTGTAACATAGGATTGTCGGCAGCCAAGTGATCAGCAAGGACAATTACAGTGCCAACCAACATACCAAGTGCTGCACTTATCCAGGGTAGTCGTCGCTCAGCTATATCAAGAAAATAGTGTTTAGGATAAAAAAAAAAAACAAATTAAATAATATAATATTCCAAGGCTCCTTTGCAGTGCCCATATCCATTTAGAAAAAGAGCTATTGTCAAAATTCTTGGATAGGTCTGCTTCTTAGAAAGATCAAAGTTCAAGTCAGAGCATAGCCACTAGTTTCATTTCAAGAGTGCCAAGTATGTGTTCCATGGACATGTATAATTGACTATAGTACTGTATGTGATATATATCAGGTGATTAAGGTCAGGGTGAGACATAAAAATTTAAAGGTAGAACTAAAGTAGGAAATAAATTCATTCTAAGTTCAAGAGACGAGACGGTAAGTAAAAATAAAATTTAATTATAGAACTAAAGTAACTGCAGAGTTACAGCAGGTGATACAGTAGAGTTTCAACTCGCTCCTAATCATATTTTCTATATATAACAGGGGTCCGAAGTCTCCTGGAAGTATCCCAGAAATCGGGGCGGCCTCCCACACTCCTCATGTGGACCACACTCTCCGTTACACCCTCAGATCGTCTCAGCGTTAGGGGGATTTGCTCATGTGGACCCCACCCTCTGTTGATCAATCTCTCCGATAATCAGGTTGAGTTCTAGATCAATGCGGGTATATTATATATGATTCAGGTGTAACAGATAACAGATGTTTTTATAGACTGTAAATGGAAGACAAAACTTACATGCTGTTAATTCCTCTAGTTTTTTCTTTGACTTATTGATGGCTTGTAATATTCCTTCATTTTCACTCTCCAGTGCAAGTCCAGCCTGAACCAAATTTAAAACATTTTATATGTATTTTTATTATAAATATTCCTATTAGTATTAGATATCAAGAAACTCAAGAATTTGTTATATTTTAAATTATTATTATATCTTTTTCAAATAAAATTCTATATAATTCCATACAAAGGAGTCTTAAAGTTTTATTTTATCATTTCATCTTTGTAAGTTTTGATATGGATTATTTACAATACAAAATCAGACATCTTGCCTATCCTTTGACTTGAATTTCTGATTTAATTTTTGTTCTATTCAAATTCATCACTTAATTGTCAATTTAGTTTTTTGATGAAAATAAAGTTCTTACTTCATAAGACTTGATTGCATCTTCATAATGCTCTGTGCAATACTCAACTTCTCCTTTTCTATAATAACCCTACAGAAAAAGGAACAATTTCTTTTAAATCTAATGGTAATACGACTAAATTAATGAATAAAACATTGCTGAAGTCACTAGAGATAATTACCAAAGTATAAATTATCTAATAATAATATGGGATTTGGTTCCTTGATACCTTTCTATAGGCTTTTCTTTCAACTTTCATTGCCTAACAAAAAAGAATGAAATACAACATTAGCAAGTGGGGGTTAAAAAATATTCCTCTTGTCAAATTTATTCCCTTTACAGAGAGAATACAAATTGATAGTTAATGAGCCATGGTATGAGTTGTTTATTTCTGGACTGAAAAATCAAGTAATTAGTTTTATCAGCATTAATTGGCAATTGCCAACACAGCCTGTAACCTTTCGAAATTGAATGGAAATAATTGATAATGCAAGACAATTTTGAGGGAATGAATTAATAAAGTGGTGTCATTAGTCAGCTCACAATCAAAAATTTAAAATTTCCTTTCACAAACTTTTTGAACACTAGTAGTTTTAAATTCTATAGGAAACTTGCAAAAAAAAAAAAGCAACAGCAATATAACACTAATTGACCAGGGATGATACTGTACCACCAGATAATGAGTTGAGGGAGGAGTTTATCAAGGATGACCACAAATAAAATTTTAATTAATTAAACAAGATTTTTGATGCTTTGAGAAAAATACGTCTTGAGAAAATACTGAATATATACTTTTGGCCAATCAGGATTCAGCTTGATAACTGTTTTGGCATCTTGTAAAGCAAGGTAATATTGTTGGATTTGTAAAAATGCTAAGCAACGGTTGCTAAACAAACGGTGATCCTTCCCATCCAGCTTAATGCCTGTTGTGTAATGAAGGACAGCTTCTGTTGGGTTCTGAGATTTCATACACTCATTGCCTTTGTTCTTCTCTTCTTCAGCTTTGACCTACATTTAATTTAAAATAGAAAAAAAAGGTAATTCAGCAATGTTTTCTAAAACCTTTATATGCTTTTCTTATACAGTATCACTTCCTGTTATATAAACTATATTATACTTTCATTTTCTTTTTATCATCATCATTTTAAAAAACTGTTTATCAGTTGTTAAATCCTTCTTGAAAAAGGGCCCAGTCGTCCATAGTCCCAATTATAGTGTAGCCTATTCCATCAGTAGGCCGTCCGACCTTGGTTCCCTACCTTGCCTAGGCCTAGCCCCAGAAAATCAAATGTTTGTGGTTGAAAATTGACAAGCAAATGTATACAAATAGTTGAAATCGTTCTTAAATATTATGATGCTAAACATGTAGCACCACCAGCACTGACAGTACCTTATTACTCATTGTGCGGGCCTCTTTGAAAATCGTTTTATAGCAACTTGGCCTTGTCCCTCATCTGGTGGTAGTTTCTTTCTTTTTCCAGATGATAAAAACACATTTTTTAGAACAGCGTCCTCTACACCCTGTACTTTTTAAGCGTAGTGTCACATGACTTTCGTCGCAATCCATCCATCCAGGGTAATCATGGCGGAGTCTAACAATCCGGGAAGTGAAGAAACTGCGAAACCTCGCGTTGTTACTATTCACAAAAGTGAAACTGGCTTTGGATTTAACGTCCGTGGTCAAGTCAGTGAAGGTGGTCAGCTGAAAAGCATAAATGGAGAGTTGTATGCACCTCTTCAGCATGTTAGTGCGGTTTTGGAAGGAGGCGCTGCAGAGAAGGCCGGAATCCTGAAGGGAGACCGCATCTTGGAAGTGTGAGTAGGCCCTGCTGCTGTCTGCCCAGGCTAGGCCTATTATAAGCCCGGTTAATAAGAACGTTACTAGGCCTAGGGGGCCTAGGCCTACTGTAACTAGCTTAGTAGGACCTAGGTAGCTAGGTAGTAGCACACAAAAAATTATATCATTCAATTGACTTCAAATATAGGCTAGGCCTAGTTTCACATTAATTCAACGCTGTGGCTAGAGATACGGTACTGTATCGGAACTTCCGATTGCTAAATATTATGTCATGATTAGCCAATAGAAATGACCGACTTGATTTTTTTGGCTTTTTTGCAAAGTCGACGTCGCGATCATGAGAAATGTGTATATGGCACGAACAGTTACGATCAATTTTATGTCATAATAGCCTAGGCCCATTTCATGTAGGCCTACTTCGATTGGGGCTTATCACAATGTTTGGGTTAAACGTCCTTTCTGTTATTCTTGCGTATTTTATGGTCTACCAAAGAGAATGGTCTACTTAGGCTTAGGCCTAGGGCATAGGCTGAATACCCGCCTAGGGGCCAATGCTTATTATAGGCGTACTACTAGGCTAGGCTAAGGCCTAGTACTGTAGTGTCATGGGATGGGTGTCCACCTCACTGGTTGTGTCGACAAGAAATGAGCGACAAAGACATGGAGTTGCAAGTTCTCCTTTTATTGTGGTTCTCAGTCAGACAATCAGTATCAACAGAATACAGAAAGAGAAGAAACCCCTGAAACATTACTAAAACATGCATGTATCAGTATAAATTATAAGGTTAACATACGTAATGGTCCTAGCAACACACCAAGTTGTGCAATAATAATAATTACTCTTCATTGTTAAACACCATTTACTGTAGCATAGACTGCTAATCAGAACTACATAATTACTATAGCATATGTTTAACTGCACAATGCACCATGAACATTCCCCCTGATTCCCTGTTTCTGGAATCATAGTACAGTACAACATAAGCATCAAACTCAAATTTCCTCACGGTTACACAAATTATTAACCCCTATCCTCCCAACAGGATAGCATATAGGGTACTCCACCCACCTGGTTCACACAACCAGCATACAGTAAAACAAATAAAGAAAATAATAATTTGTTGATAAATAAATCATTCTTACATCACATTATAACCACACTGAATGAATACTCATAAAAGGGTCACTTGCAGTAATTATAGAATAAGTAATTAACATACTACTAATATAAAAGAATAAAATACAAGGAATCAATAAACTCATCAATGCTTAACACATTAAAATAGCCAATTATGTTAAATAAAATAGTTGTAATCGATACTATCATAATAATTTTGTACCTGAATCCAACTCTGTACACAGGTAGCGATTTCCGCCTCCAGTCTATAATCAAAGACTGCTACACACATCAAATATTCCCAAGCCTCGCTCAGCTTGTCTCCAAGTTCTCGTTACTAGAATAAGTAATTATACCAATATTTGTTCTATATATATAGCATTCCATCATCATGTTACAATCATTTATAAATCATAGCAAATAATTAAGTCTTAACATCGAACATAACAAGTCATAAACTATAACGTGAAAGATCGTTATGTACATCGAACGCTGAATTATCGTGGGCACCGCCATCTTACTTGTTTGTTTACATTACGGCACCCTCTATGGATGGATTCGCTATCAGCTGTAAAGCCATAGATCAATTAAAATCACAGCGGGGAATCCAAGCATTGATAATCATGCCAGACCTACGGTAACAAAGCTAATTTAACCATGCTCTGACTTACGGTACTCTTGTATTAGTTAACAATCATACTTAACTTATTATCAAGTATAAACTCATACCACCTTACAGGTAGTACACTAACAACAGAAATGTGTAACATCATTTAATTCAATAGTGGTATTACAATGTATGTAGGCTAGCCTAACAATACAACGTGCACTGCTTCAGGCACTTAGATAGGCCTATCTCAGATGCAAGAAATTGCGACTTAACAATCATTGATTAAAAAAAGAATATTACAACACATGAATACAATCGACTAACACTCAATTATACATAAACACAGTAAGAGTAAATATTTGAAGCATACAATTAACTACTCATACCTAGAAAACTATATATAATACTACAGGGAATTAGTTGCACAGTAGCAGGGGTAGCAAGGCCTAGGTCTGGCTTCTACTATCAAAATAGTTTACTCAGTCGCTTGATGTCGCCAAATCTAGCAAAACTGCTATCCTTTTTATTTGCTATAGGGCCTCGGGCTACAGAATATTAATCACAGCTTGTCAACAACACACGCGAACGAACGAAATTTCTTATCTTCGATCGTTGCTAAAACCATCTAAAAAAACACTATTCTTGCAGCAGCAGTGCAGTGCACTGAATGATGTCACGCATATATCAGCGTTTCTATTGGCTAATCATGGCGTAATATCATTTACCGTACCTTTAGCAATCGGAAATTCCGATATGGTACCGTATCTCTAGCCACGGCGTTAATTCAATGGAAAGAACACATTGATGTGAATCTACTGTTTTGTTAGAATTAGATGACAGAAATTGGTTGAATAGTTACAGAGTTAAGCCTAGAACCTTCTTCAATTTAATCAAATAAAATTTTTTCGATATTTACGCACGTTGGCCTATTTTGAATGTGTGCATCGCTCGTACAGCCTGGCTAAGCCTTCCCTAAAGCTGGGCACTCGCTGCACACAACGGGATTCTATGAAGAATGCAACGCGACAAAGCGTGGAAAGGGTTGTTTTAAGGTCGTACGATGCAGTGGGTGCCCGACTTTAGATGTGACGTCTCCTCTCCATGGATACGTCCTGATAGGCTACGTGATGACACATCACTCATATCACGGCCTAGAGTAGCTCAGACTCTACCTACTGTAGCTTAGGGTATTTAAACACTCGGGGCATTGAGTCTTATTAAATTACATCAACGTACAAGATTTTCACTATTTCGCCTGTGTCAACATCAACCAGTCAATGTTTATGCCAGCGTAGGTCTTTTTTCCGAGAAAAACCAATTGGTTAGCAAAAGACATATTTGGAAATATTGTTACCATATAAGGAAACCATAGGCGGGCCTTATCTATTGAGAACTATAAATTATAGAGCTGATGCATTTTTGCTAAGCGATGCTAAAACGTGGTTACGCTTTTAAACGATAGGTGACGCTGCGCAAAGCAAATGCGGAAGTAAGATCGAAAAATCGCGATATAACGGACAAATCGTCTATCGGCTGTCCTACTGTATTAGTCTTCTATATTTTCATATTTTTTATATGAGAATGAGTTATTTTCTATTTTTTTCGTATTTTATTAAAATTGGAAACGTTCTAAACATATCACTGCTAAGTTTTTTGAAGGTGGGAATTCTGTATTCTGAATCGGAAATTATTGGAGAACATCGCCCGAGTGTTTGTTTTTTTTGTAAATTAACTAATCAAAGTCTCGGAAAAGGCCCCATATGACCCTGATTTTTTTTTTTCTGATAGGTCACACTTTCCTATTTGGGATTGTAACAACCTGTGCCCTTAATCGGATGTGCTCCACGGGTAGCTAAATTTAAAAAAAAAAAAAAAACGAACAAACACCAGAAAAATTTCGAAAAAAAGGAGAAAGAAAAAGATCATCTGCATATTAAAACATAGTAAGATTTGTGCATTTTTAGGAGCGTGCTCTTCAACAGTCAAACTGCCATCGTATTGCATAATTCCACTAATCACGGCCTACTACAGTAATTCGCACAAGTTCCTTTTTACTGTAAAGTATTTTAATTGCGTGGATAATACATCAAATCCAGCTCAAGTACCAAGTCTGCACAGAATTTGGCCCTTATTTTATGAAATGAAGATTTTTAGGCCCAATTTTTGCAGGGAGGAAATATTCCCCGCACATGCCTAATTTTACAGTCTTGTCTATAAATTACTAATAATACATATATAGTTTATACCAGATAATGATTGAAAAAGCATGATAAAAATATTGTAGTTAAGTCATTTTTTCTTCTCAATTTATTTAAATTTTTCTCTTCTGGATGCACCAGGTAAGGGGTCAGGATTTCGCTAGAGCAGAGACAGATGATGAATTTCTTAAGATTTTGTAATTTTGATTTGCCATTTAAATTTATTGCTGTTATTTAATCAAAAAAACTTTCTGAATAAGCTATAGGCCTATTATAAAGCAGATTTGAGGTTCCTATGTGCATGATGCAAGCGCTTTTTAACTATACTATATAATATACTGTAAAAGGCACTATATACTTTATTATTTTATTATTATTATTACGGTAGGATCTGTGCAGTAATCATTTTGAATAAGTGCCACTGTAATGAAAAGTGATTCCAAACAAAACACAACAAAGTACCCTTCAGGGGTTTGGTATTGTAAATGACAAGCCTAGAGCAGGTTTATGTTGCTGAAGTAGTTAACTGAATGTGTCTTCACATTTTATTAAAATTGGCACTGATCATTGTTACAATATAGCTAGCTGTACGAAATTGATAATTGAAAGATTTTACATGAAATTGTCTTAAATTCAAAATATAAAATATTCACTTTTTGAATGAAATAATTTGTTTAAAAAAATTTTAAATCACCGATTTTTTAAATTTTTTTTTCCCTTTAAATTTTATTGTTATAAAAAAGCCAACATTGGCTACCGTAATTGTCTCATGTCTGCTTTAATATAAAAAAAAAAAACTTTAGTAATTATTCTAGATTAGTTTTGGGCATTTATCGTTGCCTTTATGGTTACTGTAAATGGAAAAGTGGTAACTTAATTAAGGTTAAGTTCATTAGAATGGAGTAGGGTAGGAAAAGGAAATAATCAGAAGAGAGAATATAAGTAAAATCTTAATTACTTTAATTGATCATGTACAAATGCAGTACAATTTATTGGCTCATCATTTTTCATTGTTTGCTTGCTTGTCATTGAACAGTAAGCCTCTATAGTTTACATGTAATCATGTGTATTGAAACATAGTATAATAAAAATCCGGAAGGTTGTGATTATTTTGACTTAATTTCCTGAATAACATTCATCAGTTTTTCGCTGTGAAAAGCACTCTGACAATGTACAATTTTAATAAAATTCTCACAAGTAAGCTAACCTGCATTTCATATGAGTAGGATTTAATTATAATTTGACAAATGTGAGCTGTGAATGACGGATTAATTCAGTTCCACTCATTACAGATCACCTGATACATGGGTAAACGCTACCAATTGTCAATAGTTATCAAGATGTTGATTGTGAAGATGTTGATGGTGAAGGTTTTGATGGTGAAGGTGATCATAATAAAGGTGCTGTTGATGAAGTTGTTGATATGAGGTGCTAATGAAGATGTTAATAAGGAAGATGTATAATTTTATTTTTATTTTCTCTTTCACTATATCACTATCAATCAATCAATTAATTTTTTATTTAAAAAGAAAATTCCAAGAAGGAGAACATCCAAAAATACAAATGAATAACAAAAAAAACATAAATATAACACAGTAAGAAACAGCAAACAACAACATAATTATTATAACATTGCTACAACGTTGTTTATTGATGTAAATTATACTGTACTACTGCACAAATCCCTTTTAAATAATAGTCTATAAATTGTTAATTATGGATTAATCAACATTTGTTAATGGCTTGGAAGTTACTATATGACTTTGTCATGTTATAAATGTAATAGAAAATAAACATCAAAATTAGCTGCCAGTAGATAAATAAATCATTGAGGAGAAACTGTATCGTCATCGTCCCTAGCGATTTACAAAACTAACATTTGAGACACTTATAATTATAATTTGTACATGAGGATATGAGGCATGTGTATTGGTTTCAAAGTATTTTTTATGTGAGGTTGATGTTCATATTAAAATTAGATGTTTTACTGATCAGGGAACTTATTCCGATGTCAATTATCTTTGTTTAAATTACAGTGTCTCATGTTAAAATCTGAGCATTTTATTGACTACCATGTTTTTATTTAATATAAAAAACGGAAATTTCATTTTAAACTACAGTATAGTTTAATAATCGTTGCTGCCACTACTATTGTGCTTAAACAGTGATTTACAATAAATGTAAAATAAACAAATAGTATAAGAAGTTTCTTCAATATAAACCAATAAATAATAGTTTCACCCTTTTAGCTCGTTGTACAAAGGTCAGCAGCAAAAGCAACTGACATTCCATGGAAATGTAATATGTCTCCCCGATTCAACTGACCAATCAGCATCACCAAAAGCTATTAGCGTCCTGTGTAGCTATTGTATGGAAACCAGTTTAAATTGCAATAGATACAGTATTTACTCACATGTGAGAGAGTCAATATAACAAGAAAAATAATAGACTAAGTTTAGTGTGTGATCGTAAGGACTGTACTCATGAGCAAGGTTCTTAATGGAATTTAAAATTCTTAAGTACACACAGCTTTACACACAACGTTGATTGGACGGTATCTTTCATTTACCTGTTAATCGGAATTTGAAATATCTAATTTGGAGAGCCCTGAGGTCTTGAAAAGTATTTTCGTCTTGGCTTTTAAGTTAGGCATACTGTACAGTCACTGCACTGTCAGTGAACCCTCCAATTTGTGGCCCCCTCTATAGTACTTTCGAAACCCTTCTAATTTGAAGAAGTACAGTAACGTTATATGTCCTGTACATCTGTAGGCAAACAGATAACATTGTTATTGGATCAGTCTGCAATTACTGGAGCCAATCAATTTCCAACAAATTTCATTTCCACATTATTAAAAATTAATGGTTAGAAAGAGCTGGCAAATAAAATGCAATGCATGCTATAGCATTGCATGATAATTATGAACATTTTGTGAAATAATATAGGTTTAAAAAATGGACCTTTTGGAATTTGAGGGGCGGGGGATGCATCCGCACTCTCTGCACCCCACTGCCTACAGGCCTGTACCCTAACATTACCTTTTCCTGTACTTTCACACATTGCACTATTGCATTGTATATACTATGCATCATGAGACCACTAACTTTTCCCAGTTGCTGATTGTGTCTATTGTTCCATTTGTCCCGGTGGACCGGCACTTGTTATGTCAATGAATGAATTGCTAGCCAAAATTTATGTTAAAAGTTTGTAGTTTCAAGAATTAAATAAACATCCTCATCATTTTGAGCCAACAGCATGGTGGCTGTAACAAGCCAGTCAAAGCAATTGGTAGTCAGGATGTTTCTAGGTATGGAAGCATTGGTGGTTCCTTGACTAAGAGTTTGTAACTGTTGGATATTTGTTAAATAAAAACCATGATTTACATTATCAAAATTATATTGTTAGGTTAATATTCAATGGTGTTGTAGTCTATGGTAGATGTCAAAGTTCATTGATTTGTCAAATGATCAAAGAGTGTATTGTATTCTTAAGTTCAATGTACATTTTAAAATGTAGTTCTTGATGCTGTGTAAATAAAAGACTTGGTTCGAATGTACAGTAATTGCTGTGAAGCAGCCAATTCATAAGACCTTATACAAAAATGAATGAACACCAATCAAGTTTTGTAATTATACAAAAACAAAAATATAAAAGCACTAAACAAAAAATTACAAACAAAATACAATAAAGTACAACTAATATAATGAAATATAGTACTTAATTAGAGCAGATTTAAAAGATGAGATTGATGAAGAATTTTGAATTACAGGTGGTACTTGAATCATTTCCCAATCTCTTGGTCGTGTAAGGTTAATATTCAATGGTGTTGTAGTCTATGGTAGATGTCAAAGTTCATTGATTTGTCAAATGATCAAAGAGTGTATTGTATTCTTAAGTTCAATGTACATTTTAAAATGTAGTGCTTAATGCTGTGTAAATAAAAGACTTGGTTCGAATGTACAGTAATTGCTGTGAAGCAGCCAATTCATATTCTTGACAGCAGTTTGACCTCTGAAAGGTCATTGTTTGTCAAAAATCAAGGGCCTAAGACGATTGAAAAGCGGAGTTTCCTTCTTTTGTTCTGCCGGCTAAAATCAATTACTTTAGGTGACGTTTGTAGACTAACCAACACGTACCAACGTCCGCATTGCGCACTAGCCTTATCCTACTCTAGGCCTAAACAAGCTAGGACGGTATAGGCCTAGCCTTGAAGGGATGAAGGTCCCAATGAAAAACAACGTCGCTCCTTGATAGCTAACATTGTCTATTTAACATCACAATAATTCATTATTAGACCTAGTTGTCTTTTGAATTGTACTCCACAAATCTCAGCCGATACCTCGCACAACTCGAGTAACGTCTCGTATCTATTGTCGTGACGTCATGGCTCGCTGGCTCACACTTGCGATATCTCGCACTTGTGATCAAATAACACGCTGGCTCGCACTTTGGCAACACTCTTTGGCAGTCAACTTGCCCATAGAAAACCCACCCTTGGAAACTTGCCCCATAAAAAAAAATGTACACTTCTAGACCATGTAGTCTTCAAAATAAAAATTGTAACCTTTGGTAATCAACTACATTTTCCACATACATAGAAATTTTTGAAACTTTATTAAAAAAACCTAAACCATAATTCACCACTATAGACACTTTATAACAAAAATGAAAAATTACAACTTTGTTACCCAATGAGAAGTGGTCTAATATAGACAATGGGTCGTGTCTCATATTATTTGTTATATTTTTATTATTCATTATTTTCACTTGACTCGCATTTTAATTTTGTTCGAAGAACATTTATATGCAGTTGTACTTCGCAGCACTTCACTTGCAATTTGCAATTTCTAGTTTATTACTTATATTCTTTTTATCTTAATACAAAGTGTTTATTTTGCCATCTTTACTCAAATTTGCCCATCCTAGAGTTGGAGTGGGCCTGCAATCACCATGAAAAAGGTTGTGAAATGATAGGCATTATACTGGCTAAAATAGTATCTTTAACCTTTATCAGATTTATTTCCTAAGCTATATGTTTATATTGTTTCAAATATGTTTTCGATCAAAATGTGTGCATTACTCATAATATTAACGAATCATCTGCATAAATTTTTGTTTTATTATGCTTAAAAGAAAACAAATAATGTTTATATTGTCACATACTGTACGTACTAACCAGACAAATTAAATGAAATTGTAGACTGTATCCTACTGTATCATTTCCCAATCTCTTGGTCGTTTTTTATACTGTTACTTAGTAGACTTACAATGAAAACAATTAAGTGAAACCTTTTTAAGCCATGTTTTGCAGACCCATAGCATTCTTCTTAATTTGTATCCTATAGTACTTGCCACCACTATGAAATCTCCTGATAAGAGAAGATGCCACCACTGTGAAATCTCCTGATAAGAGAAGATGTCTGAAGTTCTCTTTAACACAATTAACAAAATGATAAAAAGCGTTTCTCAATCCCATTTCTTACTGATGGCACACGATTTGATCTATAGAAATGTACCTCATTCACTTATTTTAAAATCAAATGTATTTCATGATTATCATTATCAGCATTGAGAAAATACCATGCTTTTTAACAAAATCTAAAATCAAGATATACATTATGTAAGTACCGGTAAGCATAGAAATAGTCGATTGTTGATATTTTCTGAAATGTAATAAATCACTGAGTTTGTCACAACATTAAAGAAGAGTTATGTGCATTATTTATTGTATTTTGTTCTTAAATGTTAATTGTTTTCATGTTTAAGTTTACTTTTGAAGGCAGTGCTAGTACGTCCTTAATATGATTCTGAATAAAGAAGAAAGCTCAAAGCTCTGGAAAAAAAAATACAATTAAATATTAAAATACTCAAATGAGTTGCAACTTCCAGTAAAACACAGATTGACATGAATAACAATCTAATTTTCAATACATAGAAATATTAGGTCACATAAGTTAAGAATGAGTCTAAAGATTGTAATATTAGGCATATAAAAATACCACAGATAAAGAAAACCACATCATAGTAATGGTAGAGTAAATAAATATTTTAATATTATGATTTATTATTAACAGTTTCTATGAAGCAGTTCTCAGGCCCATATGCAGTTGTGTCCTTGACATATAGCTACTGATCTATTAACATTTCAATTGTGTAGTAGGCCTACAGTACGATAATAATAGATTTATATTTATAGTTTTTGTTTTACTTGAAATAGATGTAAAATTTTAAGTTTAATTAAATATTTGTTGAATTGAATAAAAACATTCATACAACAGGGAGACGTATGCTAAATAATTGTAGAAAAGGAGGATACATCTGTCTCTAATATAACCCTTTATTGATGAATTACTTTCAAAGATGAATGTATTTATAGTAAATTTATTTTGACTTATCTTTCTTCACAACACTAAATCTTTTCACTGGTGGTAGATGAAACAAATTACATTATAATGTTTATACTGTATTTATATGAATTATATATAAGTTTATTATAGTAGCTATCATACACTTGGTACAGCTCTGCATAGTAAATTTATTTTGATTCCTCTTTCTCCATTTAAACAAATCTTTTCACTGGTAGATATAAACAAATTACATTATAAACTATGTTGTATTTACATATGAATTATATTTATAATTTTATTATAGCTATCATAAACTTCTGTCTAGCTCGGCTCTATGACATTTACAATATATAATCTTTAGCTTTATACTGCTGCATCTATCAATCAGTTTTTGTAATACCAATAATGTACCGAGTATTTTAAAATAAATTTTGTATTTTTTTTTTTATTTGTATGATTAGATGCATAAACTGGTTGGTTGCTAATGGAAACAGCATTAAGGGCAAGTAGAGAAGAGGTTGCAATAAATATAAATCACTTCTCTCATCAAAGATTAATTTTTTCATATTTTTTAAGATGTGCCATGATCTACGGAATAGTACAGATGGCAGACTTTATAACCAGGCTTTTCTGAACACAGATCTTTTTGTAACTTTCCCATGGACATTTTTGTAACCCTCACACTTTAACCAAGAAATTTAAAGTTTCCAAATTCGAATTTGGATCTAGAGTTCAAAATTCAGACAGGTGTTATATAGTCACAGCACACGTTTGACAAAAGTGACTTTCATGCATATCTTTTTTTTGAAATGACACCCTTAGTTCATGATGGTAATTTGCGAGATGATAGGATTGCATAATCCAAAGAAACACCATCAGTCAGACCTCTTGCTTTTTATTATACCATCATAGAGGAATTAGTTTATAAAACTAATTTCTCCATGAGTATATCTACCTATATAGCCTCTTTAGGATTTATTATTAGAACCTTACAACAATATATTATCACAGATTATTTCTATTAAAAAAATGGCATAAAATTTCCCATTCTACCATACTGCACACCAGGAACTTAGCTTGCCTGGACCCCCCACTTGAGCTTCATCCCTAAACCCCTGCTGATTCTGCCGGAAATTGTCAAACCTCTCTTGGACTGCTTTGACCTTTCTTCTTTTCATAAAATTATAGAGCTACCACTGATTCAATATAATTGAAAAAATTGAAAAGCAAATGCTTGAGGGAAAATATTAAATTGGTGGTGATAAGGTATGCAAGATGACATGGGATCTTACACTAAATTTTGATTGTGGTTCCTGAAAAAATGTGTTTGAACTATATATTCTGTCTCTTATACACATCTAGATGTGTATAAGAGACAGGCTTAAAAATGATGCTGGTTTCCACATTGAAGAGTTATTCAGTACACATTGTTAACAAATTATATACTGTTAGTGAATTTAGTACAATGTAGCCATTTGTATAATTGACTAAAATTGATAAATGAACCTCTTTTTTGATATGTTGTAATTTTGGGAGAACAGTTGACAAAAGCTGTAATTGCTTCTGTTGTAGAATTTGAATCATCTGCAGCTTCACTGCTATGTAACAGCACATTTGCAACAGTAATTAGCAAACAAACTCATTGTTATTCCTGCTGAAGTGAATATTAAACAACAGTGCAGGACCATTCAGAGAATTAATCCGCATTTACATGGATTACGCTAGCACGTAATATGGATTTGAAAACGGTTAGAATATGTAGTCTTTGTTGGTTTTAATGATCACACTTGCACTACTTTTTCTATTCTGAAAAATATATAATGATGAGGTTGTGCTTTGATCATGTTAAGTGTTTTACTAAATTTAGAATTTTATTTCTAGAACTTTCACTTTCTTATACAGTACAGCTTTAGTTGTGATAAGTTTTAATAATGTTAATATTGTGTCAGTCTTTAAGCCCTGGCCAGACTATCAAATTTTATTTGACAAACACATGTGACATGCCTAAATATGGTCATGATGACATCATACCATGACCATATATAGGTAATATCATTATATACTGTACTATATATCGGCATACAACATTTCATAATCCGGACATTATAGCATATCATGCCAACATGGCCTCTGTACTTCAAATGATTACCTTGTCATTGGATCAGACACTCATTGAACACACGCAGTACTCACCTCCCTGGTAGAGAATCTTGAGCATATGGCTATTAATTAGACAACCCTAATTAAAGAGATAGCTTAAAGGTACAAGCAAAATATGTAGCAGCAGGCTGCTCGAACCTTCAAATTATTGTTGGGATACAATCGTGAGAAATAAATTCGCCATTAAAATGTTGTATGGTCTCTAACCATGTGCTCTAGCAAAAAAAAATGAAGTGAGCCCCACAGCGTAACTGGGGTACTAATTCTTAACAATGCTTGAAATATCGGCACGGCCCTTAGATTTATTCCAAGCAAAGTTATTAACATCAGTCAAATATCGAAAAATGCTCCCTCCTATTCGTAATACATCTAGAGTTCTCAGAAACAGTTCCACAAATAAACTTGAATTTAGTAGACCTTTGCCCAAAACAGAACGTTTCCAAAAATCACCCATCCCTACATTAGTGCAATTAATTAACAATGAATTAGATGCGTAGGCTGGAATTAATCCTTCGACTGTTGAATTGTGATTTCCTTTTCTTTTATCTGTTGAGATACTTTGTTCCTTTATTTCTATAATAATGATGGTAATATTGTAGTAGTAATGGTGGTATGATGGTAAGAGTAATAATTATGGTGATTATTGTTGTTATTATTATTGTTGTTGTTATTATTATCGTTGTTATTATTATTATTATTGTTATTATTATTATTATTATTATTATATATACATTTATACAATTTTGCTGATGATATTTTAATCTCTTGCTTATCTTGTTTGTTTTATCTTTTGATGTTTGTAAGCTCAACATTTTCAGCTGCCTGGCTGCTTGTTGTGCAATTTTATACCATAATAAATAAATAAAATAAATAAATAAATTAAAGTCATGCGTAGCTCGTTAAAGAAGATTATAAGTCATACTTCAGGTAATATTGTGAAATTGTAATTAAAATACAATCAAGTAATTACTTGTAATTATAGCATGATTATTAATGGACCACAATGGTAAAGAAAGGGAATGAAGATATTGTATATGCTACGCCTACTATAATACCATACCAGATACGGTAGTCAAAGAAATGTACATACAGTATTTAAAACTAATTTAAAATTAGAAATTCCTCTGGTTATGACAGCATGACGTGTTGAGATGGATTATAAGTTTATTATGTTCTAATGAAATCAGTTAATCATGGTCAGGGGTACAGATACTGAATGGGTATTTTTATATTAGGAAATACTGTCCTCCCTCCACCTTTCGGCCGAAAGAAAGATTACTATTTGGTCTAGGCCCGTTGCCACCTGGCCTGTTGCCACCCGGCCTTTTGCCACTCAGCCTATTGGCACCCGGCCCGTTGCCACCCTAGGCCTGTTTCCACCTAGCCTTTTGCCACCCGGCCCATTGCCACCTAGACCCGTTGCCACCCTAGGCCCGCTGCCACACAGCCTTTTGCCACCCTAGGCCCATTACCACCTGGCCTTTTGCCACCCAGCCTGTTGCCACACACAATGGTACAGTATAGCATTTTATTCTCAGAAATTTCACTCTCGGCATTTTTTCCAACAATATGTACACGGAAGGCAGAAGGCCGTGTGGCAAAAGTCTCTGTGGCAAAGGGCCAGGGTGGCAATGGACCGGAACCCGCCCCTGCCTGCATTTTTATGCTATTTTCAACCATTTTAAACTCATTATTCATTAATACATTTTTTTGAACTTTTTTTTTTTAAATTGGTACTACTACTAGTATGTTTTGTGTTTACTGTAGGTCTTTGTGTGTTTAGTATCTTCAGTAAATTTGTATCAATTTAGGAACCTAGAAATACAAAGTGGTTTTATGAATTTGAGGTGAAAAGGACAAAATGACATGCTTAATATAGGCTAGGTTTCAACTTGCATGAGTAATTTAGATTGCTACTCTGTTATAAACTGAATTTCATGGGCAAAAATGACACATCTCTAATCAACTATACAGTTCTTTATTAGTTTCAGTATGTACAAAAACGAATGTTTCGGTGCAAACTGAAAGAATATATTTTCATGACGTAATAGATAATCTTCGCTGAATGAAAATTATCCCAAAGAGAATGATTCACAGTAATTTGTTGGTAGATAATACCCAGTTTGTCTGCCCTCACAGGGTCAAAACATTAAAAGTTGTTTGTGACCGACCCGGGCCTACTTACTCTTACCTCTCTCATTGCCGCATTTTGCACAGCAAATAAGACAAAAATTAAAGTGATGTTATAGCAGTGCAGTGTAGAGTACTATTTTAATTGAATACTGTAGAACCATAAACTGAATCCCACATGACTTGTAATCAATAAACATAATGGAAAGCATCGAAATAGGTATTGTAAACAATGTTTTAGATCAGGATCTAGATAGAACTCTGCATTTATTTTGAAAAAAAAAAATAAAATGTATTTGAAAAAGTGGGGGTCTGGTAGAAAGGTACTGGTGCCTTTGGTGTTGCATGGATACAGTACCTGCCTTCCCGTCTTAAAATCATTAATTCTACATTCGCAAATGCCAAATAATAATAATAATAATTAAGCTTGCGGTACATCACGTAGTTCTGAAAAGAAATGTTGTAGTTGAGAAAGTCTCGACGTTTTTAAATTTATGTTGTTATATTTACAGCACATAATAATGCTGGAGCTTCTTTCTTAAATTCAAACAGCTAGTTAGTTATTTATGTTGCAGAATTTCTTCTTAAAAGAACAATACTATTTTGTTTTTGAAAAGAACATAGGATGGAAATATATAATTGTAAAGCTAAAAATAGAAATAAGTGGTATTAGTATGATGCCAAATAACATATAATTTCAGCCTCGATGATTAGATACAAAACAATCATGGCTAAATGTGCAATTGTTAAGCTCCTGCAGGAGTATGCCTGGCGATGTTGCATGTAATCAGCATTTTGCATTCAAACGTTCATGGACGACTTAAGAATTACAGATGGCAGTAGTAAGATCAATTGTAGCTAAGGGCAACAGTGTGATAAGGTGTTGAACTTTTGAAATGTTGAAGTGCGTTGTACAAAATTGTTTGGGATAAATTAAGATGATGTAAGCATTATATTGATTGATTCTCATCATCCACTATCATATCAAATAATCACTTCATCAAATCATCGTCAACATATCACTGCATCACTTTGCCATGTTATCCTTATCATAGAATCACCTTGAGCATTGTCTTTGATGTGGAGATGATCGCTGGCGCCATCACTGTCACAACATCATGTCATGCTCATCATCAGAATCTTATCACATAACCATCATCAGCACAGAAATCATTATCGTAACATCCTATCATCACAATTACCTTCATTGTCATATGGTATTGCCCATCTTAGAGCTGAGTGGTTGGCCGAGAGGTTTTGGTTCCTGCTTCTTGTGGTAAAGACCCTGGTTCAAACCCGGCCCAGCGTCAGGTTTGAATTGGAGTCTGATCGCTCGTCTCCTTGAGATAAAGGCAGCCTAAGAACTAATGTGTATTTGTATATCTGTTACATTTCAAGTCAGGTGGCGCTGCACTGCAGCTGCCGCAGGTTGCCAGGGTCCCAGCCCAAGTTTCTGAATTCGACTTTTAATGAGGACAAATAAAACATTATTATTATCATTACCATTCATCATCATCATCTTCATCCATCATTATTATGTCATCATCTCATCTTTATCTCACCATTATTTTCTGCAAATCTTTACCATCGTCGTCTGATCTCAATGTATTTCATCGTTTCATCATTATCATCATCCTCGTCATTATGATTACAGAAAGGTTATCTGAATCATCATCCCACCTGCATTCATCTATCCCATCCGTGGAAGTAAATTTACTTTAGTTTCGTTTACTACTTCCAATGCTGAGCCTCCATGCTCTAACTTCCATCAGGCTAGTATAGTTAGTTTTTCTTAACAAGTTTCCAGATTGGAATAATAATATTCTTTGTTTTTTAGAAATGGAGAGAACGTAGAAGGTGCTACTCATAAGCATGTTGTGGACTTAATCAAACAAGGAGGATCATCATTAACTTTAACAATCATCTCGGTTCCAAATTTACGAGAAGATAGGGGGGAACCGAGTGACGATTCATCAGGATATTCAAACTATGATTATAGTGAGAAAAGACAGGTTTCAGTTACTATCCCAGACTATAGGCAAGATATTAAAAATGGAGATAAATTTGTGGTATGTTGAAAACATTATAAATTAATTTGTTAATGTTATAAATTTATAAATGGTAATAATGATAGTGATGATGTTTATGATGGTGATAGCGGGGATGGCAGCGATAATGGGGATGAGAAAATGCAGAGGACAACAAAAACAATGATGGTGAAATGATTATAAAATGATCATCACGATCATGGCAATAACAAAAAAATGCTGATGAAGAAGATAGTGGTGTTGGTGGTGGCAGTTGCTATGGTGGTAATAATATTCTGTAATCTAAATCCTATATTCGAGCAATGAAACTTAAGATTTGTATTTTTTTTTGTTTTTTTTGGCAGGTTTATGATATTTACAATGCTGGTATTTTGGTGGGCTCTCACCGATTTAGTGAATTTGCAGCGTTGCATGCCAATCTGAAAAGAGAATTTGTTGATTATCAGTTTCCAAAATTTCCAAGTAAATGGCCTTTCTCACTTTCAGAGAAACAATTAGACACAAGGAGAAGAGAACTACAACAGTATTTAGAAAAAGGTTTGTCACATATTTCATTTTTTATGGTATTCATCACATGCATATTCGAAATCTCGGAGTAACTTAAATGTATGTATGTTTTTAGGAAGAAATAATTTTTATAAGAAATGTTTTAAGTATAGAAAATTTACATTTTTAAAATTTAATACCATATTTATTTGAACAAATGCCCTGGGGCATTTATGTTGAGGGGTTCTTTTGAGAAGGAGTTTATTCGAGTGATGCATTTTTTTTTTTGTGTAAAATGGATACATATATTCAGTCAAACTCGCCCAGGTCGAAAAATTGTCAACGTCGAAATTATTTTCATGTCAACTTCATCTTCCCTATATCTACAATGGTTAATATTTTCTCTAACTCGAATAAATTTAAGTCGAATAAAAACAAAAGTCGAACATATTTTAAATGCCAAATTGATCTGTTTTCCATTAATTGTTAGTCCGTAAGTCAAAGTCAAAACCATGACGTAAAACTTCAATCAATCGAAGTCAAAATCTTTACGTAAAACTTCAATCATTTTAAGCTGTCACCGCTTTACCAACATATCTGTTAACGTCAACAAGTGACTCATACATTTCCAATGCAGAAATTCACACGCTAAGTAAGCCCGACAAGTGACTCGTGTTTACATTGCATAGCGGTACTTTGTGTAGTTTGCGTGTTAATTTGTTCGGGTCTTCCTAAGGCCTAACTCTCCAAGTCAAGTTGCTATTTTGATATAACTCAAATAAAATTCGACTTTACTTTAGTTGAATTTAATCTAAGTCGAACTATATTTCAGTGGCACTATATTTCAGTGGCACTTTAGATTCGACTTAGGCGAGTTTGACTGTATACTCAAATAAACGCCCCTTACTGTAAATGTGGAACTACAACACATAATTACAAGGAAAAGTACTGCTTCGGGGCATTTATTCGAGGGAGGCGTTTATTCCAAATGAGGCTCTAGAGGGGAGTTTATTCGAGGGGAGCGTTTATCCAAAGCGGGGTGTATATTCGAAAAAATATGGTAATAAATAATAACTTTTAATGAGCTTGATATTTATAAGCCATTACAATTTATGCAGATACCCAATGGCTGTGGTTGCCTTAAGATATTTTGTATCCATATACTAAATTGCTACTATTATTACATCTGAGAATAAATGATGATCATGAGGATGACATAAGGTATGCCTTACCTACTGTACACAGCAGGCAAATTTCAACATTAATTTAAAAGGTAGATTGGTAGTCTCTGGTGTAGGGTGTTTATACAACATAATTAAAGGCAGTGTATGCTGGCTTTTTAGAATAAGCTAAAGTATAAATATTAAGCATTTATCAATATAAATATTGCTGATCTGTTTACAACACAGCATTGCATTCTTTGCAACCATTATGATAAAAATTTGAGGGCCTAAAAGGCAACCACTGTTATTACTATTTTTAGCTTGCATACTTTCATTTTTTTTTTCAATAACTTTTTTTTCATTTTCTCTTTGCCTAGATGATTTCAACAATTTCTGAATGAGAAAACACATTTTTTTTGTGCCATTCTGTGATGATATTTCAAAAATTGCTAAAGAGTTGTAAAACAATTCTCATTTTAGAATGTAGTTGCTTTAATATTTTAGTTTTTGAGTTTGATCCTCAACAGATGTTTAAAGTGAAGTGCTGTAGTGCCGGCTAAACCTCTGTTGTAGGCAAGATGCCATGTTCCTATTTTAATAGAATCCAACTGGCATCCGTTTAACCTTCTAAACTCATGCACATGTAGGCATAATTATAATACATAAGTAAAACTGCAACATGTCTCAACAAATTGCTTGTTCATACCCTCTGGCTGAAAATGTCATACACTTCTCTTAATAGAGCACAACTAAGAATATCTCGGTTGAAAGATCATTCTTCTACTGCTGCAACCGAATTCTAGAATTTTCCAAATTGTTTGGTTTTTTTTTTCTGTTCTTTTCATCCCTTTGAATATTTTTGTTTCCTCTTGCTATATCGTGCGTAGGTTTGACAGGATGTGTTCATCTTTGTAAACACTGGTGCCTTAATAAATGTCCGCTTTCATTGTAATACAGCCTTTGGTTAATGGCACAATAGTTTGGGTGCTCTGCATGATAATTGTAATGCTTTGTTCATGTTAGGTTTAATATTTCTTGAACTTGTAATTTTATGTTAGGTTTGTGGCAGTGTCATATGTTGATGTTAACATGATTTTTTGGTTAAGGCCCAATTTCAATCTCTTGTGCATGGTGAAGTTATAAACATCATCAATTTTAAATCCTGTGGATTTAAGGTTCTGTTTATCTAGATGTGACATCATTGGTATTTTTTCATGCAAAAGCTATCATTTGATTATTTTGATCATGTGATCCCAAATGAATCAGCTAAATTTCTTATTTTGATTCATAATATTTTTTCTTAAACTTGCAAATTTCCTGGCGATTGTGGTTCCATGTTTTTCTTAAATGTACTCCTAATTGAGGTAGCATAACTGCTCGTGGAGGTGGCTACCACTAAATCCCAGTATTTTACGTTTTTATGGAGCATCTGTTGTACACTGCAGCATAGGAAAGTAATACTGATATATAATGTAAGACTTCACTGGATTCTTTAAGTCAAATTATATGTTTTTTTAGCTTCTTCAAGTTTTTTGTTTTTTTTTAATTTATTGTACAGGAGTGCATGGATGTGCCATGGTGCAATGCACTATAGTAACTTGGATAAAGATGATAAACTACATGAACTATAATAATACAATAGTACAATGCACTATAAAATTAATGCCATTACTGTTATTGTTATTTTTTTTCTTTCAGTTTGCTCAATAAGAATAATATCAGAGTCAGAATACATTCAAGATTTTCTGAAGTCTAGTGAAAAGAAAATTGATGAGGTATGTAAATAATTTACTTTTTATTCCAAGTTTGTTTATCAATTAGTAAGTAGACAGGAGTTTATTGATTAACAATAAAATAGGACCCCAACTTTGGATGACATCCCTTCCGGGAAATCTTGTTGAATTAGGTTTCGTAAAATATTTAATTTTATTTTTCTTAGAATTTTCATACCCATCGGAACTGACTTCCATGAAACAGTTGATAATTAATGTAGTAAAAACATGCAAATATTATGAATTTGTGGGAGATGAGTTATTTTCATGGAGATTTTTGCTTGCGGGAAGCCATCCCAATTTTTGGGAGAATCCCGCGACTTCCGGGTACAGTGAACTTTTTGAGGTAACTCAATCTTTCCATAAGTCGCTAGAAGAAGTTCACCGATGAAAGCTTGTAATATTTCTATTAAAAGATTGTTTAGTCTGTACATCATCATCAATATTGCTGTATATTTACACTAACCACAGCCATCCAATTATTTCCTTAGGTTTGATTAATTAATACACGCACTTCTATTTTTTCCTTATCGTGCCTGTGCTTCAGTTATTGTTCATAAGAAAGCAATTAACACGATTCCATCTAATAAAGCAGTAATATATTCAGTTTTTACTGAGTCAAAGTTTAAAACCAAAAGAAATTTCTGTGATATAATTTTATTGTTATGATTAGCTTTCTCCATAGGTAATTGCCTAATAAATTATTACCACACTAGTGGTAAGTTTATTCTAGCATGGTGCTATAAAAAGAAGCTACTGAAGTACACTTCCTACCTAAATATAGAACATAAATAGAATAAAGTAAAACAATTCACATTTTATCCAATTAAAACAGTAGTTGTAATAGGGAGGAGGCTAAGCGCTCATCTTAAGATTCCTGAGTTGAAGTCCTGTAAAATAATAGGATTTGTATCACAAATGTTCGGCAGCTAACGTTTAGCAGGATCTGGATTCTTGCTAACCGGTAGCTGCTGTGCATTCATATAAGACAGTCCTTGCTCCAAATACCAAGAAGATGATAATCGAATAACTGGCCAATAGGAAACTGGAAATTGGAAACGCGTATGTCTGGTTAGTTGATGATAGAAATGTGCTAACCGGTAGCGCTCACTAACCGTTAGCGAATCCGGATCCTGGTAACGGTTAGTGCCCAATCCAGAGTCTAGGGCTCTTGTGTGAACCTGACCATAAACTCCACTCTCAAAGCCTAATGGTGGGACTAAAGCCGGGCCCTTACTGCACCTGATGATCATCAGCAAGTGCCATTGTATGGAGGAATCACAACACCACAAAGCACGCAATGGATTGTTTTTAATGACGATCAGACTGCAAACTGACAAACATCAGGCGACGTTGCATAGTCTAGCGCTTACAAGGAGTGGAGTTGAATCCGTCTTACGACCATTGTACAACGTAATGATTGCCAAGTTAAGTTGGGTCTAATTAAAGTATCAGTTCCTTCACAAACGAACCGCTTTTAATTGAGGTTGTAAGTCAAAGGAAGCTTCAGTCAAAACTCTAGTATACAAGTCAGAACTTTCCAACACTCAGACGTATTCACATGAGAGAGCAGCTTAGCTCAGTTGGCTAATCTTGTGGTAGCCACTGTGTGTGCGCTGAATCGTGGAGATCTCTAGGTCCCCTGTTCAATTCACATCGCTGCCTCTCCTTGTGTTTCAGCAAGAGGGCTGAAAGTGAAATATAAATTATAATAGCGCACTGTCTTTCGGATGAGACGTTTAAGCCGTTTGTCCTGTGTGCATTATGGCCCATGTGCACATTAAAGAACGCAGTACACTCTTCGGAAAAGAGTAGGGGATTGTCTCCCGGTGTACTGTCCAATCACCACCAGAAGGACCCCAATGGAAATAAGTCTTCTTCTTGACTTTCGTGGGCGATCCTTGATGTTTACGCAGAATAAATCCAATCCAATCCACATGGCAACAACAAACAGTTATTGCACCCTCAATCCATATCAAAACTAAACAGAAGCCTACTGCCACCATGGGAAAATATGTTATACTCCTATAGGCGCTATACAACATTTCGCAGAAGGTTTGATAAATAAGTTTAAGTAGTTTACTTAGGTTCACCTCATGAATTGGATATTTTCTAGGCTGAGAATGATAAATCCTAACCGGTGTTGAATTAATTGTTCCACTAGGAATATTTCCGCGGAGTAAATGGGGCTGCATATTGTGCGTGATTGATTCTGTATTCAGTGACCAGTGTAAAAATACGCTTTACGATAAAAGAAAATGGTGGTATATACAGTACATGACCAAAGTTTTACCAAAGTTTTTTTTGTGAGTCAAAAGAAGCTTCAGTCAAAACTCTAGATACAAGTCAGAATTTTTTAACACCCAGATGTACTCATATGGCAAGAAACAAATTATTACACCTTCCATCCATATGGAAACTAAACAGAATAATTTGGCCACAATGGGAAAATATGTAATCCTGTACTACTATAGGTGCTATAAACAACAATTTTCAGATAGCTTGATATATAGGTTTAAGTAGTTTACATGTTCACCTCAGATTTGACTTGGATGTTTTCTAGGCTGAAAATGATAAATCCTAAACCGGTGTTGAATTAATTGCTCAACTAGGAATATTCCAGCGGAGTAAATGAGACTGCTCATTGTGTGTGTTTGATTCTGTATTCAGTGACCAGTGTAAATATGCGCTTTGCAATAGAAGAAAATGGTGGTATATAAACGACTAAAGTCAATAATTAATGGTGATAAGGAAGAAAAAGGAACGTTCCACGTACAAAAATGAAATTAAATTTAATAGTACTGAAACAAGTAAGGAAAGAAAAGTAGTAAACCTGCTTTCTTTACCTATAGAAAATTAGAAAACATAGCCACATTAAAGATGATTCATTTGGAATTCAGAGCCAGTGGTATCTAATCTTTGAGTGACACACATATCACATGAAAGGTAGAATCATTACAGATACTAAGACATGATTTGCATCCAGTTGCAATCATTAACTCTCTGGTCACTGACACTAGCTCTGTTTGCTCATTGGTAACCTGGATTTAAAAGTGCTCTACTACTGCGAAGCTGCGTATGTTGTGGACAGAGCAAGATTAAGTGCTCACTTAAACTGCCGCAAGCCACTTACCATGTAAGCTAGAAGAAGGAAATTTAATTTGATTCAATATATCATGAAAGAAAAGAGGAAGAAATAAAGAATTGAGCTAATTACAGTATATTGATTTATTGAGATATTCTTAACCAACAACAACATTCTATCTACGTGGTGTACCGCAAGCATTAATTATATATATATATATATTGATTTTATTATTGAACATTGTGAGATTAATGTATGTATGATTAAATATATATACTTTATATTTTCTATAGCAAAACAGTTTTTTATGATATACGTGAAAGGCATTGAATGTTATTGTTACATAATTTAAATTGTGAATTCTTAATAAATCAAGAGTCTTTTAATATGTCAATTTGTGTTCGTTGTTGTTTTTGCTCATAGCATTTTATAGTAGAACTAGGGTGCTCACTTTCTGTTCGGTAGTAGTTATACTGTGCCAAATTAAAGGTCCAGGACAGAGGTCAATACAGGTCGTAGACAATGGCAAACCCATGGAGACATAATTCTTTGCTGTAGGAGTAATTTTGAAAAAAGATTTTTTTTATCCTAGAGCTAAGTTGGTTTCTCCGGCGTGTAAAACAGGCAGTTAAAGTATGTTATGTCTATTTTGAATTATCTTTCAAATTTTAAGATGTTCGTGGCTGTACAGCAGTTTGCTGGATTGGTTTTAAGTTCTTTGATATGGTTTTGTACTGTAAGTGATTTATTTAAATGTGAGCTAAATGGTTTCAGTCCTTTGGAATATTTATAAGAATAGTAAAGCCAAAATTACAGTTCACCCTTCATTTCAAAACCACCGTTGGGACCTCAAATTTGGTGGTGGTCTCGGGGATTTTTTCTCCAATAGAGGGCTATTTTTGTGTTAAAAGGTTGAACTGTGAAATAATTAACTTGTTTTATTTATTTTAATTATTTGGATGATCTTCTGTCTTCTAAATTATTGCTCCCAGGTTTGTTTTAGTCCATTATTGTTCTTACATTATTGTAGCTATTATTTTGCTGTGATTGTTAATATTTTTATTGCTGTTTAATTTGTCAATAAAAAATTCATTTTTTACAGATTAAAAAGGAGGCAGTTACTGAAGTGGACATGAGAGTGCTCCTCCCAAATCGTAAGAGTATAGTTGTGAGAATTAGAAAAAGCAGTACAACAGAAGATGTATATCAGGTGAGATCATCGCATTGTGGGCTGGCTTAATACTTTTGCATGTCTAAAAATTTATTAGATGGTGTCTATGTACAGTACAGCTGGGGTGGATTTAGAGGGGGGGGGCTAAACAGGCTTTAGCCCCTCCCCCCTCCCTAAAATTTAATAGCCATTTCTTTTTAACTGCTTTTTGAAGGTCCAAATTAAAATATTGTTTAATGTTTTCTTCACACACATCATATTTATGGGCTGAACATTTTACAGTAGTTGTTTTTCAGTGATAAAATAAAAATGAAATACGTTTTTTAACCGATCAGCGGACAAAAAACGTAGCTAAGAAAGCTGCTTTTGCCTTGCCTTCATGCTCAAATCTCGAGGCAAAGGCTATATAATACACTAAACTTTTTGTGTCACGTGGGTTTGTTCTTGTCTAGTCTTTCCTTGATTGCTTGCAGTCAGAGGTATTTGAATGTTTGTAAATAAACTACTAATAAACTAAAATTTTCGTGTCGAGCGAGTCGTTCTTATCTAGTCTTGTCTTGATTGCTTGTGGTCAGAGGCAGGTATTTAAATGTTGGTATGATACACTAAACATTTCATGCCGAGAGAGTTGTTCCAGTTTAGTTTTTTCTTGATTGCTTGTCGTCGGATACTACTACTACATTTAAAACATATTTTAAGAGGAATTCTTTTGTCGTCTGAGGTTCTCCTTAACATTGTCAAATTTTACCTGTAGGGACAGTATGTTTATTATGGAACTGTTTTCTCCCTCTTCATTGTCTTATGTTCCCCATGGCAACCCTTTCACCAGGATTTTTAAAGAATGGTGAAAAAGGGTGGATACAAACAATTGCTATTTTAGTACATAGCAAGTGACACGCTAAGTCTGTTTATCGACCTTGCATTTGCATTAATATTTTTTTGAAGCGTGGTTTCAATATTTTAAGCATGGTGTATAATTTGCCTTTTTAATATTTTTATTTAAATTATGTTGTTTCTGTGAGTATCCTACGTGAAAAGATATTTTTATCTGCCATTAAAGATCCTAGTTAATCGTTTTTCATATTATTAATTTATTTA